>NC_136274.1:35619752-35712117 GCF_964187855.1 Myxine glutinosa | reverse complement strand
CACGTGAAAAAGTAAGTACACCCCATGTAAAGTTTTGACTTTTTCAACATATTTCAACATACAGCTATTTGATCTTCATTTCAACAATATTGATAGATAAAGGTGATATAATATAACAAATATCATGAAACATTTACATTTTGTAGTCCATTGTATAATTTAAATAAACATAAATGCAAATTTCACATGTGGAGAAAGTAAATACACCCCTACATTTATCACTACTTCAAATACCTAAAATTAGAATCAGGTGCACCAGCTCAGGTGCAAATGATTAGAACATCGTTAGAGGAGATCTTGGAGGAACCTGTCTTATTTAAACCTCAGACATTTACTTTGGTTTGCTCTTTGTTGTTGAAGTGTGCGGCGTCACCATGCCTAGATCAAAAGAGCTCTCTGAGGCCTTCAGAAAGAAGGTTATAGATGCCTACGAGTCTGGGAAAGGATTTAAAAAGATCTCCAAACAATTTGAAATCAATCAGTCGACTGTCCGGAAGATCATCCACAAGTGGAGAAGATGCCAAACAACTGCCAACTTGTTCAGGCCAGGCCACCCCAACAAGTTCAGCCTGAGAGCAGACCGCAAGATGCTGAAAGATGTCTCTAAGAACCCCAGAATGTCATCACGGAACCTACAGGTAGCTCTTGCCACTGTTGCTGTCAAAGTGCACGAGTCTACCATTAGAAAGAGGCTGCACAAATTTGATCTACCTGGGAGGTGTGCCAGGAGGAAACCGATGCTGTCCAGAAAGAACATCAGGGAAAGACTAAAGTTTGCCAATGGACACCTAGGCAAAGACCAGCACTTCTGGAACAATGTGCTCTGGACAGATGAGTCAAAGGTAGAGCTATCTGGCCACAGTACCAGAAGACACGTTTGGTGAAAACCAAAGACAGCATTTAGCCACAAGAACCTGATACCAACTGTAAAGCATGGTGGTGGAAATATTATGGTTTGGGGCAGCTTTGCTGCATCAGGGCCTGGGCAGCTCACCATCATTGAATCCACTATGAATTCTTCATTGTACGAGAGGGTGCTTGAGGATAATGTGAGGCCATCTGTCGGAAAGTTGAAGCTCAACCGAAGGTGGACCTTGCAACATGACAATGACCCTATATATACCAGTAAATCCACCAAGGAATGGCTGAAAAGAAAGAAATGGAGGGATCTGGAATGGCCAAGTCAAAGCCCGGATCTAAATCCCATCGAGATGTTGTGGGGGAATTTGAAACGAGCTGTGCATGCAAGAAACCCCTCAAACATCGCACAGCTGAAAGAATTCTGCATGGAGGAGTGGGCAAAAATTTCTCCCAGTCGATGTCAGAGACTGGTAGACAGTTATAAGAAACGCCTACTTGAGGTTGTTTCTGCCAAAGGGGGCAATACCACCTATTGGAGCCAAGGGTGTACTTACTTTTTCCACATGCGAAATTTGCATTTATGTTTATTTAAATTAAACAATGGACTACAAAATGTAAATGTTTCATGATATTTGTTATATTATATCACCTTTATCTCTCAATATTGTTGAAATGAAGATCAAATAGCTGTATGTTGAAATATGTTGAAAAAGTCAAAACTTTACATGGGGTGTACTTACTTTTTCACGTGACTGTATATAATTTTTCTTTTTTCTAATTATTTTGTGGATGTGCACAATTATCATTTTAATCATATTTCTTTATTTTTCTCCCTCAATATTCGGTAACAAGCCGGCTGTCTCGACTAAATTTAACTGTGGTGCTTGAAGGTCCTGTAGCATCCGTCAAAAAGAGGAGGCCATTGTATAGCAGTGGCCTGGTCAAATTCCCTCTCTGTAATTGGTAAAGGGATGCAGATGTTGTTAGATGAATGATAATAACGTGGTTAGTGTCATACAATATATGATGGTGTAAGTTACAGTATACATCTGTCATCAGCATGAAAGGGAAATCACGGCTTCCTGTTTCCAGTGTTAGTTTATTTGTGCAATATGTGCACATTATACACATGTCAAAGTTACCCCACCCAACCCAGTGTTTATAAACATTTTAATCAGGGATTTTGATAATTTTATATCAGGGTGGGAATTGTCCAACAAAAAAATTAGCCTATTTAGGCTGAAGTTTCATTCTTCGACGAACAACCACAACTACTTTTCCACCAATCTTCCGCAAGCCTCGACTAGCCTACACACTCTTCCCCGAGCTTCGACTTTACATGCTAAACTAACTAAAACAAAAAATCTTCACCATCATGTATTGTGTAAATAACAAACATTTTCCAACCTGTTTATGGAATAGATCTTTAACACATCCATCAGAATTCTTTCCGTTGAACCACCATGAATACGTTTTTGCCCACAAAAAAACGCTCCAGGCCCGTCCACATTTCACTGTCTTTTTCATCCGAGTTTGAAACTGCCAACCTAACTCGTTCCGTTCTTGCAGCCGTTGCCACCACCATTTGTCACTTCTTTATTCATCGGTGTCTCGGACAAAGTTCCTTTTTGGAATAAACTCCATTGTCCACCAAACAAAAGCAAAAGGACGAGACAAATGTATCAAACATGTGAATGTAGATCGAATGTCAATGTCCCACCAAACCCTCTTTGGTAGTCACACTTATAGGCAGGCAGATGTGCTAAAGTGGCATGGATGAGATTTTATGACGTCATCCAAGGGAATTATTTTTGGTGACAAGATAAATTAAAATGTTTTCTTTGGCTATAAATCTCTCACAGAGAGATTCTGTTTCATGGTGGAGACTTAATACCCACGTGTTTAACAGGAAAAAGAGGGAGCAGCGCTGGATTTCTAGTTCCAGAATATTGAACACTGTATGAAGAATGAAGAAACCGAATAATTTATTTAATACATCGACCTTTTTGTCCGATCTCATGATGAAAGTGTGCACCACTTACTTCTTAACAAACTAAGTGTGTTGTTGTGCTTCCTCGATGTACAAAGTGCAGGTTTTCTGCTCGTCGTTGCAGCACAATGGCATTTGGGGTAAAGTGACATTTCCATCATCTTTCTCTTCATCAATTTTTTCTTCTGCATTCTCTGCAAGCAAAGCAATGAATTCTGTACTTCTCATTTTAGAACCTGTTACGGTATTTCTCTTATCACATCTGATCTTGAACATTTGTTTTTAAAGCTTTTCCAATCAATCTGAAAACCCAAGCATTATATCAGTATTAACTACCGTACTTCTCAGGATCATTGATGTCGACTAATGGCCTTTTGTGGCTGCAGCCTTATACATTTTAAAAATAAAAAGTATGTGAAATTGCTTTTTCGGTGAATGCCTGCACTGTGCCGAAAAGACAAACACAATCCCACAAGTAAATACACTTCCAATATACGAGTTTAAACAGTCACATACTGTGTTTCCAAGTTTCACTGAACCCAAATTGAAGACCGGGCTGCCACGATCCGGGTTCTCCCGCAGTTTGCGTGTGATCGTCTACCAAAGCTAATTGCTCGCTTTTCCATTCGGCGTATGTTTTTAATGGATGTGGTCAGTTCTTTCAAAGTAGGGCCAAAAATAATAATGTGCATTTCCAGTTACAAGTCACAAAAACATAGGGTCGGTAGGTGGAGAATTTTTTTTTTTCCAGAGATCCTTAATCACAAAGGTATTACAACTGCAAAACGAGAGCAGTCATATTTCTTAAAACACCTTAACCCACACGCACACAGTCTTGAGAAACAAGAACATGGACAGCGTCTGCGAGCGGCAAATTTGTTTGGTCGTGATGATGTAAAATGTCGTAATATTTTGTCCAAGTATTGATAAACAGGTTTTGAAAATGCCACAAAGGCGATTTGTGTTCTACAGTGTTCAAGTATACAATTCAATTTAAATAAAAAAGATTTTAAAGATTGTAGGAAAAAAAATTCCAGAACTTTACCGCCGTTGATGCAGCGTCTTTTACACCACCTTATTTAACACATTGCATTAGTTCTCCGTGCCTGTTGTGTGTCCTTTATGACGTCCTTAAAAACAGTAAGTTTCCTGTTTGAAATGATTTTAAATTGTGTTTGACTGTCAGAGGCAGACAGAAGGAAAAAAAAGTTATCTCTGCACATATGTAATTGGGACGAATTCAGAGCCAAAGTACTGCAAAATTACAGGTTAGTTTTACCATTAACGTTCCAATTTCTGTTCAAAATATAACATTCAATTGAAATTAGGTTGCTCCTCAATCATAAACTGACGTTTGTGGACAGACACACACACAGAGAAAGTGAACCAATTGCTTAACCCCACTTTTCGCTTCACGTTGCATTGATCTTGAACAAGCTCTGCTCTGTGTCCCTGTGCTTTGTAGTGTTAATTGATCAATTGTACATTGCATGCTCATAATTGATTCCTGTACATACATGCTCATTAACTGATCCATTGTACATTGCAGGCTCATTAGTACATTGCTTCCTGATTACGTATATGCTCCCCTCACACCCTCTTAAATCCCTGTAAATAAACCCCTCTTATGGGATTGTTCTTCCAATCTGCCCAAGGCATCTTTTCCATCATTGGTACAGTATAGCCGTTCTAGGGTGGCTGGGACGTTCTACCCCAATTGATTGGCTCTAGTACAAGTCCTGTGCGTGCTTGCAGTTCCACTTGACTGCTTCTAAAAGATAACATTAAGTACACATCAAGGAAACTTTGCGGGAAACCTGGTTGGAAAGCCCATCACCCCAGGTAAATGGTAATCAGACGGAGGACCCTGGGCGATTCGGTTGACTAATTGGCTTTTGCGGTTGCCTAACAACCCATCTGGGGTGTGGAGTTAATCGCACCCGGCGGCCTCAGATCGGGTGGTTCGGGAGGAATCGAGGCAAACAACTCCCTACCCCTCGTCGTAGATCCGAAACCCATGGCCATAACAATATAGATGTAACGTGGTTAATAGCCGCTCATACCTGCTAAGTTTCAGTGACAGCAGGATGTGTCTCTGTTTTGATGCATTTATTATAACGACAAATGCAGACTATTTTTTCTTTTTTTTCACGCATTTATTAAAATTAATAAATTTGGATTGATGTCGTTCCCAGACATTTCACATTGGTTTTGGGGTGCACCATATACAATGAATTGTCTGATGGTGTGACTGATTCAGGGCCGAATAAGTGTATCCGTATGCAATGTCACAAAGCTCTAAACTACTCATCAACTGCATTGCATTTTTCAACATTCTCTTTTTGCCCTGAAGGTGACATCTCAATGCTATAGCCAATGCCAAACATGCTGTAGTCATCGTAATGGCTGCTGCCACTTTGAAGGTGCAGCATGGGAGTAACTGACCAAAAAATAAAATATCAGCACCAATCTCCCTGTGGGCGATTATAAAATAAGGATCGCTCAGTGACCGGAAACAGTCAAAAATAAAATTTGGGGAACACTGTAGAACCTAAATCCTGAGAGCTCAAATAGCCCACTCAAGATTGCTAGTTGCCTCTGCCACCAAAGGTGGATGGAGGTTGTTTTCACGTTTGTCTGTGGACAGGACATCTCAAAGTTGTGGGCAGATTAGGATGAAACTTGTTGGACAGATTGTGTGTGTGACAAGAACAAATGTGCCTGTAATTGCATTTTATGTTATTTGACTTTTTGACCCCAGCGGGGCAAAAAATGATACTATCGCACCATCGTGTAATGTGGTGATCATATCTACCACGTTTGGTGAATTTCTGCCCAACAGTTTGGGAGAAGATGGCATGACAGACAGACGTAGCCGATTACAATATCCCTCCATTTTTATGCCTCCGTTGACGAAGTCGCCGGAGGCATTATGTTTTCAGGTTGTCCGTCCAGCTGTCCGTCCGTGATAGGTTTTCGTTACCGCGATAATTTGAGAACGGCTGAAGGGATCTTAGTCAAACTTGGTGCAGGTATGTATACTGAGGTAAAGATGAACTTATTCGATTTTGGAGTCACGAGGTCAAAGGCCAAAAGTCGAGGTCATGTTGGGTAAAAATCCTGTTACCGTGCGCGATAACTTGTGAACCAGTGATGGGATTCTGACCAAATTTGGTACACTTATGTAGAATGATGTAAGGATAAACTGATTAGATTTTGGGGTCAAGTGGTCAAAGGTCAAAGTCTGTAATATGTCTATAACTTGAGAGCGGCTGAAGTGATCTAATTCAAACTTGGTACAGTTATGTATAATGATGTAAAGATGAACTGATTAGATGTTGGGGTCAAGTGGTCAAAGTCTGTAATATGTCTATAACTTGAGAGCGGCTGAAGTGATCTAATTCAAACTTGGTACAGGTATGTATAATGATGTAAAGATGAACTGATTAAATTTTGGGGTCCCGAGGTCAAAGGTCAGAAGTCATGTCAGCTAAAAATGTGATAACTTGAGAACAGCTGAATGGATTTAAAGCGAACTTGGTACAAGTATTATAATGATGCAATAATGTGGGCGGAGGCATATCGGGTGACGTCGAAGAGTGTTGTTCTAGTTTTTTTTCAGAAAGTTTGGAGGTAACAATGGTGTCTTTCCTTTTGGTTTGACCAAAAATGTATACCGTTTCATCTGATTGGCTGGCCTTCATTCAGTCGTGCTTCCGCTCACCTTGGCAAAGCGTCAGGATAAAATTCAGGTGGGCTTGCTTCGACAGTCCAAACAATGATGGCTAAATTACATGGAAATGCAGTAACAGGGGCAGCACAGTTTTCAAACCGAGTTGAGTGGTGCATGGAAACGAGGTGTTAACAGGTGCATGGAAACGAGGTGTTAACATGTTTGAATTTAATATCAGCCAAATGTCTGTATTTTGTTACATTATTAAAGAGTGAATAAAAGGTCCAAAAACACATCTTCACTTTCTCTCTCTCTCATGTCTCTGGATTTAGTAGCACCATTTATTTGACAAAAAAAATTTTCCTGACTTTTATAGATGTTTTCCCACCTCCCTTCCCTCCTTCACCAAAGAAGCAGCAGTCATACCTTCGATTAAGACTTCTTGTTGCAGAACATCACCATCTGTTTCTGCAAAGAACACCTTTAGTTGGAGTACGTCTTCGAGACTGCTGGCACCGTCACTGGGTGACTGGTTGCTGACAGTCCACGCGATGACGAGATCACTGCTCAACTCGTTCGATTCTTCACCCACTTGTCTGTCATGGTGAGCAGTTCCTGAAGTAGCAACACAGACGCTATTTTAACGGATTCAAATATTCAATCAGAGTATCATATGGTTCGGCCAAGCATTGCTTAAATGAAAGAGAACTCTGTTACCATTTCACAATAAGAACAATAAACAACGTTTTTGTTATTTGAGCCTGAATTTGGAAATCTCAATTTTGCACCACGACAGTATAAGAAATACAATAATTTATCTTGAGTACGCCAGATGCATGGCGTCGTCTTGCAACGTCTCCGGCAATGTAGTCTGCCACCAGCAGTGCAACAACAATCGATATTTTGTATGTCCCTTCCTTTGAAAACAGTGCCAGCAGATTAAACAGCCGATTTAAAGTCAGCTCTAAAGGACACTGCTCTTTGATGTAACACCCTGACCACGAAGAAGGTCTTTAGACAGAGATCCTATTCTGGCGGGTCTATCACCAAGCTATCTTGCAATCCTCAAAAACAAGTTAAGTCAGCATACTACCTCAACATTGATATCTTTACCAACGTTTTTCCATCTAACCGCTTACCAAGGACGGAAACTTGTTCTTGCAGTAAGTTGTTACGGAGTATTCTTACTTCATTCTCTTTCTGCTTGCTTTCAACGCTACTTATGGCATCTTCAATGGATGACTTGTCCTCGGTCAAACTGGCAACGGGCACAAGTGGCAATTGTAAATTGCCAAAGTTCCGAACAAGCTCATCTGGAGTGCTCAACTCGGTGTCATCCGCTGCCGGCTGGGTGTTGTATCCGAATGCTGGGCTTGCGGTAGCAACATTTGAGCGGTCCAGCGGTCCATTTGCAGGACAAAAGCCGTGCTTAGTAGGTTTCTTTCCATTGCAATTGCGCACAACACGGTATTTTTTTAACTTCAGCTTGGACTTGTACCTCCTCACCCAATTGTGTATAGTTGTGAAATGCATTTTTCTGCCAAACTCCTTTGAATATTTTTCTGTGGTCTCTTTCAACGTGTGCTCGGCAGCATATCGTGCCACTTCCAGTCGATCACCATCGGCAAACTTCCCAATGAATGGCACACCCGTTTTTACTTGGGATCTGTATTTATTCACCCAACAACGGACTGTCGACTCACTAACTCTTCGGCCATATTCTTTTGAGAACTTCCTCACAGCTTTTCTCAGACTGTGCCGGGAAGCATACCATGCAGCCTTTAGCCGTTGTTGAAGATTAAAATTTATGTATCCTTTACGTTTGTGCTTCCTTGGTGGCGGTAACGACGCGTTGTTCGGAGAAATGTCATTGTGAAATGAAATGGCAGTCTTGTGACGGCGCAAGCCCACAGACAATTCAGATAAGTTGTGTTTCTTCATCCATCCCTGGACTGTTGACAGACCAATTTTTCTGCGAAACGCCTTTGAAAACTTCTTGACAGCTTTCTTAATAGTGTATTTGGCAGCGTATTGTGCAACTATCAGCCGCTGTTCGTCGTTGTAACTGTGGTAGTTTCCTCGTTTGCAATTCCGCGGTGATGGCGATCTCTGAACAATCTCGCCAGCCAACGACTTAGTCGTGGTACATGTGGTACAGCCCTCCGCATAAGGCAGACCGGGGGATAGGTCAGGAAACTTTAATTTCTTCATCCAGCTACGGATTGTCGACTCGCTGATCTTTTGGCCAAATTCTTTTGAAAACCACCTGGAAGCTTTTGTCGGATTGTTTTCGATGGCATATTTTGCAGCCATCAGTCGTTGGTCATCATTATAAGTGGCATAGCTTCCTCGTTTACGTTTATGCGATAGTGGTTGTGGCGTGGAACTGGAAACCTCACAAGAATCGGTCATCTCACCCATGATAGAGAAACAAAGAGGACGTACAATAGCACCTCATGGAAACTCTTGGTGGGAGACCAGACGACGAGTGGACGCCATGGGCTACCTGTGGTTTGAAGGGGTTAAGGCAAGAGCATGTCATCAGTGGCCATCAATTGTAGCACATCCACCATAATATCAGTTTGTGAGTGGAAAGAGGAGAAACAGCTAATCCAAGGAAAGACTAAAGCAACGAAATATGAAATTGCAAAATAAAAATTAAGTTCATGGAAAGTTCCACAAACATAGCAAAAACTTCATGAAAATCCAGCCTACAAACACTCATAAATCAAAGGAATTAAACACTGCATCGGAGCAAAAGAGTGACACTGCCCGAAACGTCAGTTTCTCCACACGTTGATAGAAGTTCTGCTGATTTTTTTTTTTCAAATTATTTTGCACTTTTAATTTGGAATTCAATCTGAAAGTGTTTTTCACAGGTAAGAAAGGTAAAAACGAAGAGAAAGGCAATTGTAGAAGGATAAAGGTGGGCAATCATCTGAGGTTGGCAAAACAACACATAAATCGAACAACTGACGCATTAAATGAATGGGATTTTCAAAAATGTGTCAATCATTGAAGAATTGGAAATGTGCATACCCAGTCATAATACTTTACATTTAATCTATTGTTAGGGAGGGATTCCAAGTTTAAAAACAGAGTTCTGAGGTGAACATGCTACCTGTTTCCTCGTCATGATCCAGGAGCTCATCAGTATTATATGAAATGCAAGATCTGACGTGCCACAAAATCTGAAATGACAAAAAATGACAGCCCACCTGGAGTTTGCAAAAAGGCACTTGAAAGATTCAGAGCATGATGCAAAATATCCTGTGGTCTGATGAGACGACAATTGAACTCTTTGGCCTGAATGCAAAGCTCTACGTCTGGCGGAAACCGAGCACAGCTCATCACTCGTCTAACACCATCCCTACTGTGAGGCATAGTGGTGGCAGCATCATGCTATGGGGATGCTTTTCAATAGCAGGGACTAGGAGACTTGTAAGGATAGAGGGAACAATGAATGGAGCCAAATGCAGGCAAATCCTTGAGGATAACCTACTTCAGAATGCAAGAGACCTCAGAGTGCAGAGAAGATTTACGTTCTAACAGGAAAATGACCACAAGCATACAGCCAAAGCAACACTGTAATGGCTATAGAACAAGAACATGAAAGTCCTCAAGTGGCCCAGCCAAAGCCCAGACTTTAATCCTATTCAGAATCTGTGGTTAGACTTGAAGATTGCGGTTCACTGATGCTCTCCATCCAACTTGACAGAACTTGAACAAATCTGCAAGGAAGAATGGGAGAAATTCCCCAAATCCAGATGTGCAAAACTGATACAGACATACACAAGAAGACTCGAAGCTGTGATCGCTGCCAAATGCGCTTCTACAAAGTATCGACTCAGGGGGTTGAATGCTTGGCCCACTCATCTTGTGCAAACTGCTCCAGTTCTCCAAGATGTGAAGGGTGCCTCCTCCCAACTGCTGTTTTCAGATCTCCCCACAGGTGTTCAATGGGATTTAGATCTGGACTCATTGCTGGCCACTTCAGAACAGTCCAGCGTTTTATCTTGAACCATTCCTGGGTGCTTTTTAAAGTGTGTTTGGGGTCATTGTCCTGCTGCAAGACCCATGACCTTCGACGGAGACCCAGCTTTCTGACACGGGGTTGAACATTGCGCTCCAAAATGCCTTGGTAATCTCCTGATTTCATGATACTTTGCACACATTCAAGGCACCCTGTGTCAGAGGCAGCACAGCAACCCCAAAAACACGACTGAACGACCTCCATCTTTGACTGTAGGGAAGGTGTTCTTTTCTTTGAAGGCTTCATTTTGTTTTTTGTAAACACAGAGATGTGCTTTACCAAAAAGCTCAAATTTGGTCTCATCTGTCCACAGGACATTCTCCCAGGATTTTGGCTTGTTTGGGTGTGTTTTGCCCAGTCGGGCTTTCTTAGCAGTGGAGTCCTGGGTCTCCTACCAGAGAACTCCCTTTCATCGAGTTGGCGATGGATGGTGCAAGTTGAAACTGTCGTACCTTGTGTCTGAAGGTCAGCTTCAATCTCCTTGGCAGTTGATCGAGGCGCTTTCTCCACCATTCAAACAATCCTTCGCTGCAATCTTCAATGAAGTTTTCTCTTGCGGCCACGTCCAGGGAGGTTGGCTACAGTGCCATGGGCATTAAACTTTCTGATAACATTGCGTATGGTGGACACAGGAACATCAAGATCTCTGGAGATGGGCTTGTAGCCTTGATATTGTCCATGCTTGGCTACAATCTTGTGTCTGACCTCCTCAGACAATTCTCTGGTTTTCTTTCTTTTCTCCATGCTCATTGCGGGACACACAGTGACACAAAACAGCAGAATGACTCCTTTTCTCCATTCAAACTGGTTGAATGAGTGATTTTTATATTGGAGGCACCTGCCACTCACCACAGGTGAGTTCAATTCCAAAGTGAAGGAGAATCACCTGCTTGAAATCTAATTATTTCTAACAACTTCTAAAAGGTGCCAATAATATTGTCCGGGCAATTTTAGGATTTCTGTGTGGAATAAGCTAAGATTTAGTATGGTTTTCAGCTTTTTTTGTTTTGTTCCACTGCAAACCAAAGAAATACATGTGAATACCAAAATATTTTTTAATTTCAACAATTTTTTGAAAGAAATGGTGCATTATTTGAAAAAAGTGCAAGGGTGCCAATATTTTTGGCCACTGCTGTACATACATACACATACACACACACACACACACACACACACACACAAAGCCTGACAGGAAACTACTTGGGCAGCACCAACGTTGTGCAAAGAGCATTCAAACCCAAGCTGGACAACTGAGAAGGTCATGTGCAGACATGTGTATACATACATATATATATATATATATATATATATATATATATATATATATACATACATATATATATATATATATATATATATATATATATATATATATATCTATATATATATATATATATATATATATATATATATATATATATATATATATATATATATATATATATATATATATATATATATCTATATATATCTATCTATATATATATATATATATATATATATATATATATACATCTATCTATATATATATATATATATATATATATATATATATATATATATCTATCTATATATATATATATATATATATATATATATATATATATATATATATATATTGTTGCGAATATGGAATTTGGCCTCCATATCCGCTTGTAAATATTCCCCTATTTCCCCAATACTCCCCAACTATCCCCAATCCCCCATTCCCTAGTCCCATTGTCTGTAAACAACACTCTGTAGAACCGACCTTCCCCTCTTTCCTCCATTAAATGTCGTGCCCAGGTCCACCGCATCTCACGTAGACAACTTTCGGACATCTTGCTAGTTATTCTTAGTCTATGTCAGTTAAGGACTCGTTTCCATTAATTCTGACTCTTCGTTGCACCAGAATGTGATTATATGGCACCAGTAGTGAGTTTAGGACCTTCCCATACCTCCTCCCATCTTCTTCCCCAAACAACAACAACTACAACAACAGAGGGGCGCGGCGTGCGGGGAGTGTGCGTCCTCACACCGGCTCGGTTAGACGCCATGACCATGCGCTCCACGGGGTTACCACGAAGGGGCTCCTTGTCAGCCCCTCGTCAAGGGCGGAGCCGGTAACCCCCCTGCACGCACCCAATGAGAAGCGACGTGCCGATTCCATCTGGGGCGGAGCTAACGAGCCGAGGGCGTGTCACTCCCCGCCGGATATACGCGGCGACTTACCGGATGTGAGGTCAGATGCGCCTGAACTACGGAGAGCAGAGGACGCCACCGCCACCCCCAGCGCGACGATACCTCCCCGCATCTTTGGACCGGACCGGACCGGGTCGATTCTGCCCTGAGCCCAGGTGCACCTGGAGCCATCGATTCTGCCTTTCCTTGCCATCAATCCCCGTGTGAGTCAGTTTTTGTCCCGTTTATCTGTCGTCTGTTGGGGTTAATATAAGAGTGTGTCTAAGTGCCTATCTTACTATGCTGTACCTCTCGTCTCTGTAGTCTAACCTTCCGCCATAATATAACCTCCTCCGGAGGTCTTGAGAACTGAACCCTTGGTGTCGTGTCATTTGAATCCCAGCCGTTGTGTCCTTTTCCTTCATCGATTTAGCATAGCGCGACTTAGTCAACGTTCGAGCATAATCGGGTAAACTGTGCAGACGTGGTCATACCAAACCGCTCGGTAAACTAACATCCACAACCGCGTCTGTAACAATTGGTGTCTGGGAGTGGGATTCGAGGCCCGACCAAATTAAAAAAAAAAAAAAAAAACGAATAGAGGAAAAAAAAAAATTTGGTCAAAATTTGGAGCGGCCGAAATTTGTTTTGTTGTATAAAAACCCGAATTTTGAAAGTCGCGCTATGGCAGACCAAGTCAGCTGGGGTCCGGTAGGGGAGAGTGAGGCAGGGTCGGTCCAGGACCAAATTGAGGGACGCGAGGAGAGCAAAGCAGTGAGGGCGGCAGGGTCGCAAAATAGCGTTGTCGTGCACGAGGTGGCCACGGCGTCCACGCCCGCGACCGTGGCAGCGCCCCTGGTGGATTCGAACCTTTTCCTCCTGCAAATGAGGGCCCTTATGGAACGAATGGGAGACCAAATTGTGGGAATGAGGGCTCAGGGTGAGCGAATGGAGGGCCAAATGGGGGTAATGGGGAACCGGATGGATGCTCAGAGTGAGCAATTGGGGGTAATGGGAAACCAAATGGGGGTAATGAGGGACAAAGCGAGGGGTACTGGTGAGGGGTTAGACAATAATTTTAAGGGATTAGACAAGAAATTTGGGAAGTTAGACAATAATTTTGAGGAGTTAGACAAGAAATTTGGGAAGTTAGACAATAATTTTGAGGGGTTAGACAACGGGATAAAAGAGGTGAGAAATGGGTTAATGGGGGTAGAAAACAGAATGGCTGCCCAGGAGAATCAGATAGAGGGAGTGAAAAATGGGTTAGAGGGGTTAGAAAACAGGATGGAAGGCAAATTGAGGGACATGAGGGACCAAGCGGAAAGGGAAGTTAACCAAATGGGGCAGCAGATAGAGGGGGTCAGAATGGGGGTAGAAACCAAACTGGATGCTCATAGGGAGGAAATGGAGCAGATGAGGGTGGCATCTGGGCAGGAGATGCAAGTGATGGGAGAGGAGATCAGAAGAGGTGTGAGTGAGGAGGTCGGAGGAGTGCGCGAGGAGGTGAGGCACTGTAAGGAGCGCATGGAGAAGGAGGTGAGAAAGGGGACTGTAAAGTTACAAGGGGGCATAGAGGACCTGACGCAGGAGGTGGAGCAGCTGACGGTGGGACAGACGGAGTTAGTGGAGCAGGTTCAAAGGAACACTGCGGTATTAGGAGGTTTAAAAGTGACACAGAAAGAACTAAAAGATGACTTGATAGCGACGAAGAGGGAATGTCAGATGGTACGTGAGGGACTGACAACGAGGTTGGACGAGGTGGTAGAGGTAATGGAGACGAAGGACCGGCAGGTGAGGACGCACCTGGAAACGGTCAAGGTAGCCTTAGAGGACGAGCTTGAGGAGACGTACCGGGGAATAAAAGAGGTGAAGCAGAAATTAGAAGAAGTGGAAGAAGGGATGAGCGAAATTAAGAAGCGACGGAGAGGGGATAAGAAGGAGATAAAAGAGGAGATAAAAGAATTGGTCCAAAGTCTGTGTTTGGATCGTGATGATGTGCTCATTAACCGGATGAGGGATTCGCAGGTGATGGAGGAGAAGCGAAGAGGAAGAGGACCCGGTGTAAGTGGTGACCAATATGGTCGTGCGTATGATGCGCCAGGGGATTTAAGAAGCTTGGGGGTCGAGATGGACCCGGGTGTTCGTGAGAGGCCGTTGGTGAAGTGTGCGACAGGTCTGGTGTGCGAAAAAGGAGGTGTGCAAGAAAGTCCGACTCTGGGGTGTGTGAGGAAAAAGTGCGTGCCAAGGAGTGAGGGTGCTGGCGAGAGTGAGTCGGTCGTAGCGCGTGTGCGAGGGGGCACATGGAAGCGCGGTGTGGTGAGTGTTACAGAGGGTGTGACGGGAGAGTGTGCGCGAGAAAGGTGTGTGACGGACAGGTGCATGAGGAAAGAGTGCGCTGTCAGAAGTAAGGAAGAGTGTCCACCTGTGGTGAGTGTTACAGAGGGTGTAACGGGAGAGTGTGCGCGAGAAAGGTGTGTGACGGACGGGTGCATGAGGAAAGAGTGCGCTGTCAGAAGTAAGGAAGAGTGTCCACCTGTGGTGAGTGTTACAGAGGGGGTAACGGGAGAGTGTGCGCGAGAAAGGTGTGTGACGGACAAGTGCATGGGGAAAGAGTGCGCTGTCAAGAGTAAGGGTGAGTGCGCTGGCAAGAATGGAGGTGAGAGTAGTGAGAGTGACAAGGAGAGTGAGTTGGTTGTGACAGGTGAGCGAGGATGTACACCTGGGATGGAAGGATGCACACCTGGAATGGTAGAGCGTGAGTGGGAATGCACGCTGGAGTTGGTGGTGAGGCACGTGGTTGGGTGTGTGAATGAGAGCACACCTGTGATTGTCACAGAGGAGGTGACCGAGGAGGGGGCGCGAAGAGGTGTGTTGGTGAGGTGTGCGACCAACGAATGTGTGCCAAAGTGTTCGGTGGTCAGGTGTGTGACCAAGGCTGTGAGTGGAATGAGGGTACCTGGGTGTGTAAGGAAAGGTACGAGGAGCATGGGCACGGCTGGATGTGTGAGCAAGGAACGGGCTGCGGGGTGTAAGCATCCAGGTGAAGCATCGACGTTAAACGGGTTAGCGGTTAGGTCGACTTTTAGCCGAATCGGGCCCTCGGTGCGTGCTGGGCCTCGCTTTAAACGGCCGCGTCCGTGCTCCACTAGGCGGAGCGGGCGGCTGGATAAGAAGGGTCATCATGGCGACCACTTTTTGTTGAGGCATTCCGGCAGGTCGAGATCGAGCCATTGGATGGCTCCACGCCGAGATGGTGCGTGGGATCTCGGCCCGGGTAAGCCCCCGTCCCTGCACCGAGTGCCGGACGCATCCAGCCGCTGGCACAGAACAACCCGCATTTATGGCTTGGCTTTACGAAGCCGGGCTTTGGACAGGAATTGGCGCACCGAGAGGCATTAGTGAGTAGACTGGGTGATGAGGTTAGTGTTTTGGACCCAAAATTAGAGAAAGGCGAAATTTGATGATTGGCAAAGGATTGGCAGTAGTGATTGGCAGATGATGGGTAGTGATTGGCAAATTTTTAATTTGTTGAAATTTGATGTGCAAAATTGGTAGTGAGCGATGGGCCCGGTGGGTAAGGGTGGCATCCTTGCCACCCTTCCCATATAATGGGGGCAAAGGAGCAATAGTTATGGGGTGTATGGCAGTGAAAACTAGCCCGGGTGGGTTAGGTTATATTGTTAGGGATCTACAGAATGACATTAGGTAACGTTAAGGTTAGTTAGTGACTGATACCTGTAGTGGGGACGCAGGTAGTTTAGTGTGGATGATAATGACGAGGGAGCGCCATAGTTTAAAGGGACGACTGGGAAGCGCAAGTTTCAGAAGGGAGTAGTTAGATGAGATGATGCTGTGTGAGGATTGAACAGGTGTGATTGCACAGGTGTGCAACTGGACAGGTGTGTGGAGCAGTGTGTGAGTAATGAGTGTTGTGGATCAGCGCGAATGCGCTTGGGGAGAGAAGGGTGCAGGTGGCACAAGGTGTGAGAGCACAGGTGTGCAAGTACAGGTGTGTGGAGAGAGTTGGAGTGAGTGGTACGGAGTGGTGTGCATGGTGCGAAGGTGTGGATGGGGGAAGAGTGGACCCCTTTCACGAGTACCCGGGGCGGGTAGTGTAAGTGTTAGGTAGAGGGTATAGGTAAATTGTGGTTGGATATTGGCATTTGTGGTGCGGTTGCAGAATGGTGTTGTGAATGGGTGCATTAGTGTTGTGGAAATGGCTGGGCGTGTAGCCTGTTAGTGTGTGTAGTTGGTTGGGCACTCCACCACTGTGAGGATGTCGGCCAGGTGAGGCCGCAGGTGGGCTCTGGGAGCCGGTAGTTGTGAGTGGGTGCCTGAGGATCCCGGGTGTGGATCGGGCAGCCCAGTGCCAGAGAGGGCACCGAGTGGGGAGAGCGCCAGAGGGCCTTCCCCAGGTAGTTAGGTTAGGGTAAGGAGCAGGTAAGCTCGGAGGCAACTGCAGTGGTGGGGGTGTGCAGGTGGGTAGACCCGCTGGGAGAGGTACACGCCACAGCCCAGAAATTGTGCGAGGGCACCGGGAGATGAATCGGGGGAGTGAGACCCCAAATTGAAAAGCACCACAGTTGGCCAATGGGAATTGGTTTTTAGAACCCATAGTGTAAGAGGGCCAATGGTTTGGCCGGAGAAAGACCCCGGGTAGTGTAAAGTTGTTAAAGTCATTTAGGAAATAGTTAGGATTGATGAACCTGTCGCACCATACGCAGCCACTTACCTGTGGTGATGATGATGACTCCACACCTGTGTTTTCCTTGTTCTGTGTGCAGGAAATGAGATTGCTGTGGATTTGTGAGACGCATCACGACGTGGATGAGACATTGGGGTGATTCCATCTCTCCCTCCTTAGGAGGGACTGATGATGAATTGGTAATGGCAAATTTTGATGTTCAGTTGGAGATGGCAAATTTTGATGAAAGTTGAAAATGGCAAATTTGATTGGTTAGGAGGGAGAGAAGACGAATTTGGTTTATGGGAGGAACGGGGAAGACAGTAGGGACGTTTGTTGATTTGTAAAGTAGATGTTTATGGGTAGTGTTGTGTTTTGTGGATACAGTAAGGGGTAAGGGAGGGGCCATGTAGGTTACCTGGTGGGGGGGGGGGGGCGTACGATAGGAACGTACCTGTCTCACCTGGTTCCCATGTGCCCCCAGTGTGCATCATCTTGTATTGCGTGCACTTTTGCGCCCTTACCACCTTACTCACTTGTCTTCTTCTTTTGTCTCCCACCTCCGAGGATCTGGCTTTGGGGTAGAGAGAGAGGAGAGAGAGGTGCTGGCTACGCAGTTGTGGGCCTGCACTTTCGCTGCTTGCTGCCTGGATCGATACACCATATGGACCGCAATGTTTGTGGCCACCCACAATGGACCGCAGTTCTTTTGCGGCCAAGCACCACCCATGGATGGACCTATGGGTCAACGTGGCACCTATGCCATACAAGGTGAACCACTAACAGTTGGCCCCCTGACGGTCACAATAGAGAAATGGACGCGGTTGGCGCCTTTCTTTATTTTTGAAAGAAGTAAGAAGGCCAAGTGCACCACACGAAGAGCAAGAGACACCTGCAGGGTTAGGGGTTGTTGAATTTATTTTTATTCATTGAACAATGGTGACTGCACCGGATGGTGCTGACTGTGTGATGGGGTGGTGCTTTTGATGCTGGGAAGGGGTGCTCTGCACATTATTAAAGGCCGTAGGCCACAGAGCACTCGTGGGTTGGTGTATCGATGCTGGCATGCGTGCTCTCTCTATGCATAACATCTGCATGTGTTCCTCCAAAAACAGGTCCTGGATCGTAGTGTAAATAGCAGCGTAGTCGTGTAAATAATGCTCCCTACCGGCTGTATGTTTAGTTTGCGAATTCTTTCCGCAATTCGGTTATCCTGTGGGTGTGTTTCTGTGAGGAGAAGGGTGCAACGTCGCAGGGGGACATATTTACTCATTTGTGAATATCTGTAAAACTGTCGCACTCAGGGTAGAGTTAATAGTAGAGGGAACTACATCTGAGTGCCACACTAAAATAGGTAAAAATTTATCGGGTCGGGACGCCCCGAGGGTAGAGAAGGGTGCAATGTTGCGAATATGGAATTTGGCCTCCATATCCGCTTGTAAATATTCCCCTATTTCCCCAATACTCCCCAACTATCCCCAATCCCCCATTCCCTAGTCCCATTGTCTGTAAACAACACTCTGTAGAACCGACCTTCCCCTCTTTCCTCCATTAAATGTCGTGCCCAGGTCCACCGCATCTCACGTAGACAACTTTCGGACATCTTGCTAGTTATTCTTAGTCTATGTCAGTTAAGGACTCGTTTCCATTAATTCTGACTCTTCGTTGCACCAGAATGTGATTATATGGCACCAGTAGTGAGTTTAGGACCTTCCCATACCTCCTCCCATCTTCTTCCCCAAACAACAACAACTACAACAACAGAGGGGCGCGGCGTGCGGGGAGTGTGCGTCCTCACACCGGCTCGGTTAGCCGCCATGACCATGCGCTCCACGGGGTTACCACGAAGGGGCTCCTTGTCAGCCCCTCGTCAAGGGCGGAGCCGGTAACCCCCCCGCACGCACCCAATGAGAAGCGACGTGCCGATTCCATCTGGGGCGGAGCTAACGAGCCGAGGGCGTGTCACTCCCCGCCGGATATACGCGGCGACTTACCGGATGTGAGGTCAGATGCGCCTGAACTACGGAGAGCAGAGGACGCCACCGCCACCCCCAGCGCGACGATACCTCCCCGCATCTTTGGACCGGACCGGACCGGGTCGATTCTGCCCTGAGCCCAGGTGCACCTGGAGCCATCGATTCTGCCTTTCCTTGCCATCAATCCCCGTGTGAGTCAGTTTTTGTCCCGTTTATCTGTCGTCTGTTGGGGTTAATATAAGAGTGTGTCTAAGTGCCTATCTTACTATGCTGTACCTCTCGTCTCTGTAGTCTAACCTTCCGCCATAATATAACCTCCTCCGGAGGTCTTGAGAACTGAACCCTTGGTGTCGTGTCATTTGAATCCCAGCCGTTGTGTCCTTTTCCTTCATTGATTTAGCATAGCGCGACTTAGTCAACGTTCGAGCATAATCGGGTAAACTGTGCAGACGTGGTCATACCAAACCGCTCGGTAAACTAACATCCACAACCGCGTCTGTAACAATATATATATATAATATATATATATATATAATATATATATACAGTATATATATATATATATAATTATATATATATATATATATATATATAGATATATATATAGATATATATATATTGTTGTGGAAATGAGAATTGTGTTTTTTTATTGTGGTAAAATGTCACCCTCCTTCCTCCAGTTGTTGTGTATAAAGGTCAAAGGGCGTCCCTTAGTTAGGTCATATACCATCACGTAGCCAAATCATAGATTTCCTCCTTGTTGGTAGTTATTTCCTTATTGTGTGTATTAGGTTAAGGCTATGTCGTCCATTAACTAATACTGCATTGCACCGAAGTGAAACAAGGTAGTATCCCCTTTCAATTTCCCCAGAACCTCCATGGATTCCCCCCCTTTCGTCAATTGCCAACTGCACTGGGCAGTTTGCTGCATTCGCCACTGCTGCCCTTTGGCTGGGGCTCGTTCGAATCGCCCCAAAACCTCCATTACGCACGCGGTCAAGTCGGAGAAGAAAGGCGTGTCTCCACCTCGTCATAGAGGGGAGGAGTGAGCCAGCCCCGAACAACCAACCAAGCACGAGGGGTTTGGCTTGAGAGGGCGGAGGAAGAGCGATCGGGGAGGTTCGTAAAGGTCAGAGGGTGGGGCTTATATAACCCGCGGGAGATGCCCCCACCTCAGATGAGTCCAGATTAGATACAGAAGATGAGTCCTGGGAAAGCACGCGACGTCCCCAAGGCGGCACGAAGAGACGATTAAGGTCAAGAGAGAGAGAGAGAACCCGTCACGCCAGACCCCCCACCAGCAGCTTTGGCTCGACCAGCAGCTTTGACTCGTTACCCCGCGGGAACCAGGATCGGTGGCGTCGGTGGCCGTCGACGTCCAGCCGACATCCCGTGCGGGATCAAGCTCCAGCCAGCTCCGTGCCTTCCTCCCCTTCTCTGCCGTCCCAAACCACTCCAGCCAATCCACCTTTCATTACCCATTCGTGTGAGTTTGTCTTTTGTTTGTTCTGTCCTGGATTAAGTAAGACTGCATAGGTAAGCTAAGGTGCAGTGTCCGCTTCTTCTTCTTCTGTTTTTATTTTATTATCCTTCCTCCTCCTTGGTTTCTTTTAATTGTGTAAATATTAGTAATAAATTACAGTCGTATTTCAAACCCTTTTTGTCTTCTTCTTCTTCACATCCGTCGTCTTTGTCTTTTCCCCATTGAATACCTGTGGCACGATTTGGCCAACGTTTAGGATCGGGTTAGTCTTTGTTAACGGTTCGTGCCGCGGCTGCCATCCGCTCGGCAAATTAACATCTTATCCGCGGTCGCGAACGAAGCTGCTCACCTGCCTCTGGAGGGAGCTTGTGCAGCTTCAGGGACCACGTCGGTCAGTCACAAACGAGGGGACTAATCCCCCCTCGAGAAGGGATCCGAGGCCGATGCTGGGTTCCGTAACATTTGGTGTCGGGAGCGAGATTCGGACCTGAAGCGCTTAGCGCGCTCAAATTACGAGTGGGCCGAAATTTTATTTTATAACATCTGAAATTTAAAATCGTGCCATGGATGGTCAAGGCGACAGGATGCCGGTGGGGGAACTAGAAGAGGGGTTAGGGGTAACCCAGGACCAGAGGGAAGAAATGGAGGAGAGAAATGATGATGTGGTTGAGGAGGTATCAGGCGCACAAAATGGCGCCCTCGCGCACGTGGTTGCAGAGGTACAAAATGGCGGCGCTGCAGTAGCCGCGCCCGCGGCGCAAGTGGGGGGGATAGACATGCAAGCCCTCATCGCGCAGCTGCGGGCCGCCGTGCAAATGGGGATAGAACAATTGGTACGAATTTAAAACAATATGGGAAATAATTTTAAGGGGTTGAAAAATAAATTTGAGGGGTTGGACAATAAATTTGAAGGGTTAGACAACGGGATAAAAGAGGTAAAGAATGGGTTAACGGGGCTAGAAGATAAGATGGAAGGCAAATTGCGGGAGATAGGGGAGCAATCCGCCCGGGAAATCAAACGGATGGGGAACCAGATAGAGGAGGTGAAAATCGGGTTGGAAGGTAAACTGGATGCTCAGAGGGATGAATTGGGACAGATGAGGGCGGCATCTACTAAAGAAATGGAGGAGATGGGGGAGGAAATAAGACGAGGTGTAAGCGAGGAGGTCTCGGGGGTACGCAAGGAGGTAAAGCGAGGTGAGAAGCGTATGGAGAAAGAGGTGAGAAATGGGACAGCCAAGTTACAAGGGGGCATAGAGGACCTGACACAGGGGGTGGAACAGCTGACAGTGGGACAAAGGGAGTTGAAGGATCAGGTACAAAAGAATACGGCTGTGATCGAGGGGTTAAAGGCGACACAAAAAGAACTCAAAAATGACTTAATAGCGACGAAGAGGCAGATGGTACGTGAGGGACTGACAACGAGGTTGGACGAGGTGACAGAGGCAATTGAGACAAAGGACCGGGAGGTGAGGACGCATATAGAAACGGTCAAGGTGGCCTTAGAGGACGAAATCGAGGAGACGCACCGGGAAATAAAAGAGGTGAAGCAAAAGTTAGAGGATGTGGAAGAGGGAGTGAGTGAAATCAAAAAGAGACGGAGGGAAACTAAGAGGGAGATAAAGGAGGAGGTGATGGAATATGTGCAAGGTCGGTGCTCAAATCGTGATGGTGTGCTTGCTAACCAAATAAAGAGTTTGCAGGTGGCGAAGGAGGTGCGACGACGAGGTACCGAGGTGAGTGGCGATGTACTCGGAAATGTTTATGGTGTGACGGGAGATTCAGTCGGCTTGGGGGTTGGTTTGGACCCGGGTGTTCGTGAGAGGCCGCTGGTAAAGTGTGCGACAGGTGCAGAGTGTGAAGGAGGAGGTGTGCGAGAATGTCCGACTATGGGGTGTGTGAGGAAAAAGTGCGTGCTGAGGAGTGAGTGTGCTGTCGAGAGTGAGTTGGTCGTAGCGCGTGTGCGAGGGGGCACATGGAAGCGCGGGATGAGGAGTGTTACAGAGGATGTAACGAGAGAGTGCACACCTGTGGTGAGTGTTACGGAGGGTGTAACGGGAGAGTGTGCGCAAGAGGATGCGCGAGAAAGGTGTGTAACAGAGGAGTGTATGGGTACAGAGTGCGCTGTCAAGAGTAAGGGTGAATGCGCGACCGAGTGTGGTGGTAAGAGTAGTAAGAGTGACACGGAGCGTGAGTTGGTGGTGGCAGGTGAGAGAGAATGTACACCTGGGATGGAAGGATGCACACCTGAGATGGTCGAGCGCGTGTGGGAATGCACACTTGAGTTAGTCGTCAAGCACGTGATTGGGTGTGCAAGTGAGTGCACACCCATGGTTGTCACAGAGGAGGTGACCGAGGAGGGGGCGTGAAGAGGTGTGTTGGTGAGGTGTACGAACGACGAGTGTGTGCCAAGATGTGCGGTGGTCAGGTGTGTGACAAAGTCTGTGAGCGGAATGTGTGTCCCTGGGTGTAAGAGAAGGTGCAATGACGAGGAGTATGGGAACGGCTGGATGTATGAGCAAGGAACGGAACGCGGGGTGTGAGCATGCAAGTGGAGCATCGACGCTAAACGGGTTAGCGATTAGATCGACGTTTAGCCGAAGCGGGCCCTCGGTGCGTGCCGGGCAGCTTCGTGTGCCGCGGGAACCAGCGGGGATCGTAACCGCGGCGGTTTGGAAAGAACCGCCGTACGCGATCCACGCCGGGCCGCGCTCTGAACGGCCGCGTCCGTGCTCCGCTAGGCGGAACGGGCGGCCCGGTAAGAAGGGTCGTCATGGCGACCCCTTTTTGTTGCGGCGTTCCGGCAGGGCGAGATCGGGCCATTGGACGGCTCCGTGCCGAGATGGTGCGTGGGATCTCGGCCCGGGTAAGCCCCCTACCCTGCACCGAATGCCGGACGAATCCAACCGCCGGCACCAAACAACCCGCATGCATTGCTCGGCCGAGCTTCGGAAATGAATTGGCGCACCGAGAGACTCAAGTGAGTAGACGTGTGATGATGGTAGTGTTTTGGACCCGAAATTGAAAAGCAAAATTTGATGATTGGCAAAGGATTGGCAGATTGATGATTGGTAGAGTGATTGGCAAATTTTTGATTGGCTGGAATTTGGTGAGCAAAATTTATAGTGAGAGATACCCGATGTGATGGGATGGCAACTCTGTCATCCCTCACAACGGGGGCAAAGGAGCACTAGTTTATGGGGTTTATGGCAGTGAAAACTAGCCCGGGAGGGTTAGGATATAGTGTGTAGGGATCTAGAGAAGATGACCATAGGTAACGGTAAGGTTAGGTAGTGACAATGATACCTGTAGTGGGGACGCAGGTAGATTAGTTTGGATTATAATGACGAGGGAGCGCAATAGTTTAAAGGGGCGACTGGGAAGCGCGAGTTTTAGCAGGGCAACAGGTAGGTCAGATGATGCCGTGTGTGTAAAAAGGTATTCAGAAGTGTATTGTGAGAAGGTGATTGTGAATTGCATTGAGCGTGGAAGTGTATGGAGCAGTGAGTGAGGAACAAGTGAGATTGCACAGGTGTGCAACTGAACAGGTGTATGGAGCAATGTATGAGTGAGTGATGGTGATGTGTGTTGTGTTGACCAAATGGTCCAGGAAGGAAGGAGGGTGCAGGTGGCACCAGGTGAGATTGCACAGGTGTGCAACTGCAGGTGTATGGAGAATGGTTGTGTGGAATACATGGACTGTGGAATATATGGAGTATAGAATGGATGGTCGTGGAGTGAGTATGGTGGAAACTGTGGAGTGGAGTGGATGGTGCGAAGGGGTGGATGGGGGAAAGGAGGATGGACCCCAATCACGAATACCCGGGGAGGGTAGTTTAAGAGTTAGGTAGAGGGTACAGGTAAATTGTGGTTGGATATTGGCATCTGTGGTGCGTGGTGGAAGAATGATAGTTGAATGGGTGCATTAGTGTTGTGGAAATGGCTGGGCGTGTAGCCTGTTAGTATGTGTAGTTGATTGAGCACTCCACCACTGTGAGGATGTCGGCCAGGTGAGGCCGCAGGTGGGCTCTGGGAGCCGGTAGAGTTGTGGATGGGGCCCGAGGCTCCGGAGAACGGACCCGGGTAGCCCAGTGCCAGAGGGCACCGAGGGGTGACAGAGCCAGGAGGGGCCTTCCCCAGTTAGATAGGTTAGGGTGAGGAGCAGGTAAGCTCGGAGGCAACTACAGTGGTGGAAGTGTGCAGGTGGGTAGACCTGCTGGGAGAGCTGCACGACCCAGCCCGGAAATTGTGCGAAGGCACAGGGAGTTGAATCGGGGGAGTGAGACCCCAAATTGAGAAGCACCACAGTTTGGTCAATGGGAATTTGGTTCTTAAAACCGCATAGAGTAAGATTGCCAATGGATTGGCAGGGAAGACCCCGGGTAGTGTAAAGTGTGTTAAAGTCATTTAGGAAGTAGTTAGGTTTGAAATCTCCTTGCACCATCTACATCCACTCACCTGAGGTGACAAAGCTCCACACCATGCCAGGTTTGATTATTTTTTATTGTGCAAATGTTTGGAATGTGAGACGCATCATGACGTGGGTGTGACATTGTGCTTTGTTGTTCCATCTCTTCCTCCTTATGAGGATTGATGATGAATTGGGTGATGGCAAATTTTGGATTAGTGGGAGTAAAGACGAATTTGGTGTGGGGGAAATATGGGGAAGACGTGACGATAGCGACAGATTTGTAAGGTGGAGTGTAATGTGTAGATTGTTGTAAATATGGGGTAAGGGCAAGGGTAGAGTAGGTGACAGGGGGGGGTGACGTACGGTAGGGACGAGCTTTTCTCCGCTCCGTCTCCAAACGCACCTCGCCTTGCATTGCCTTGTTTGACGTGTACCCTTGTGACCTTACCCCTCGCTCACCTGTCTTTTCCCCCCCCCCCCTTGTCTCCCACACAAGGACTGTGCGCCACTGGGCGCCGAGGGGAGCGTGCGGGAGTCCGCCATTGTGCGCCCGAAACTCCCGGAACCAGCTGTCTGCATCGATGCACCACCTTATGGACCACATGTCTGTGGCTGAGCACCACTTCTGGACCCCATGGGTTGGGGCAAGGCCCCTCTGCTGGAACCGGCCATGAAGGCCCGAGATCTTGCTGGCGGACCTTGGTCACAGGGCACCTATGCCCCACAGGTGATCCACCCCTAGTCGGCCCTGTGGGCCATAAATAAAAGCAATGGACACGTTTGGTGCACTTTTATTATGTCCAAATAGGCCGCCAGCAAAGAAGATGACAACAACTGGAAGAACCATAGCCAGCAGAGGGAGCCGAAGAGGAAGACCAGCACCAGGGGTTTGTTCATTTTTATTGAACTGCAATGACTGTGCACCGATTGGTGCTTGATGGTGTTTTGGTGCGCTTTTGGGTGCTTCAAGGTGCGTCGATGCAGGGCAGACTGTCTCCCCCCAAAAGAACAATCACAGGTCCTGGGTTGCGTATTGTAAATAAAAGTAGCGTCAACTGTAAATAATACTCCCCCACCGCAAATGTATAGTTTGAAGACCATTCCGCAATTCGGTTAGCTGTAGGCGTGAGTCTGTTAGGTAGGGTGCAATGGAGCAGCGGGACATATTTATTTATGTTTTAAAACTGTCACACTCAGGGTCAGGTTAAATGTAGAGGGAACTACACCTACGTGCCACACTAAAAGTAAAGTAATTGGCCCGGGCCGTGCCTAAGAGGAGGAGGGTGCAGTGTTGTGGATATGAGAATTGTGTTTTTTTATTGTGGTAAAATGTCACCCTCCTTCCTCCAGTTGTTGTGTATAAAGGTCAAAGGGCGTCCCTTAGTTAGGTCATATACCATCACGTAGCCAAATCATAGATTTCCTCCTTGTTGGTAGTTATTTCCTTATTGTGTGTATTAGGTTAAGGCTATGTCGTCCATTAACTAATACTGCATTGCACCGAAGTGAAACAAGGTAGTATCCCCTTTCAATTTCCCCAGAACCTCCATGGATTCCCCCCCTTTCATCAATTGCCAACTGCACTGTGCGGTTTGCTGCATTCGCCACTGCTGCCCTTTGGCTGGGGCTCGTTCGAATCGCCCCAAAACCTCCATTACGCACGCGGTCAAGTCGGAGAAGAAAGGCGTGTCTCCACCTCGTCATAGAGGGGAGGAGTGAGCCAGCCCCGAACAACCAACCAAGCACGAGGGGTTTGGCTTGAGAGGGCGGAGGAAGAGCTATCGGGGAGGTTCGTAAAGGTTAGAGGGTGGGGCTTATATAACCCGCGGGAGACGCCCCCACCTCAGATGAGTCCAGATGAGATACAGAAGATGAGTCCTGGGAAAGCACGCGACGTCCCCACGGTGGCACGAAGAGACGATTAAGGTCGAGAGAGAGAGAGAGAGAGAGAGAGAACCCGTCACGCCAGACCCCCCACCAGCAGCTTTGGCTCGACCAGCAGCTTTGACTCGTTACCCCGCGGGAACCAGGATCGGTGGCATCGGTGGCCGTCGAGGTCCAGCCGACGTCCCGTGCGGGATCAAGCTCCAGCCAGCTCCGTGCCTTCCTCCCCTTCTCTGCCGTCCCAAACCACTCCAGCCAATCCACCTTTCATTCCCCATTCGTGTGAGTCTGTCTTTTGTTTGTTCTGTCCTGGGTTAAGTAAGACTGCGTAGGTAAGCTAAGGTGCACTGTGTCCGCTTCTTCTTCTTCTGTTTTTATTTTATTATCCTTCCTCCTCCTTGGTTTCTTTTAATTGTGTAAATATTAGTAATAAATTATAGTCGTATTTCAAACCCTTTTTGTCTTCTTCTTCTTCACATCCGTCGTCTTTGTCTTTTCCCCATTGAATACCTGTGGCACGATTTGGCCAACGTTCAGGATCGGGTTAGTCTTTGTTAACGGTTCGCGCCGCGGCTGCCATCCGCTCGGCAAATTAACATCTTATCCGCGGTCGCGAACGAAGCTGCTCACCTGCCTCTGGAGGGAGCTTGTGCAGCTTCAGGGACCACGTCGGTCAGTCACAAACGAGGGGACTAATCCCCCCTCGAGAAGGGATCCGAGGCCGACGCTGGGTTCCGTAACAATATATTAATAGTATAAAGCCCATCAAAAATGACGGGTTGGAACAGTCTTTGACGGTATAGCCACATGAGCATGCCAAAGTCTGAAGTCTGGGCCTAGTGTCAGATGTGCTTCTGTCATCTGTATTTATTAGACATCATACAGACGTAAATGAACACTCGTTTATACTCTTTAGCGTATTGCACATCACGTGCAGCAAATTTCACCTCCCTGTGCCTTGTTTTTATTGTGATTACAAAAATACTGCTTCTGTACACGTGCAATACTGTTTAGCCTGGTGTTGGCTTAGCGGTTAGGGTGCCGGCTTGGGATCCTGGGTTCGAATCCCGATCGATCGCTGAATTAACGCCAGGGGGGTTGACTCAGCCTGTCATCCTTCCGAGGTCGGCAAATTGAGTACCAGCTTGCTGTGAATCACGGTGTGTACCCCAGTTTAGAATAGGTACACAGTATCCCTGCGCATAGTAAGAGGTGACCAAGGGTTGGCGTCAGGAAGGGCATCCGGCCATAAAAAACATTGCCTCAAACAGGGAACCATGATTGTCATGGGGCCCGCAAGGCCAACCCCCGCTCTAGCGGGGAAAATGGCCTTTAAAACGATCATTCATTCATTTATTTGTACACCAACCTTGAGGCTCAGTTTGAAAGCCACAGTCTACAATTCCAATTTAAGAGGCATAATTACTCTTCTTTTGGGTCTTCTGAGTCCTTGGGGTCTTTTGTGTCCTCTGGGTCATTTTGGTCCTCAGTGTATTTTGGGTCTTCTGGTTCATCGGCGCCTTTAGGCTCATTTGAGTCATTTGAGTATTTTGGGTCCTCAATCTGGATCTTTGGGGTATTTTGGGTTTTAGGGGTAATTTGGGTCTTTGGGGTCCTCATGGCCTTTGGCGCCTTTTTGGGTCTTCGGGATATTTTGGGTCTTGGGGTCTTTTGAGTCTTTTGGTTCTTTTCAATCCTTTCAGTAACCGGGATCTTTTGGGTCTTCAGGGTCTTTTCGGTCTTTGGAGTCTTTTGGGTCTTCAGGGTAGTTCGGGTGTTTGGGGCCCATTGGGTCTTTTCAGTCTTTTAGGTATTTGGGGTATTTTGTGTCTTTGGGGTATTTTGGGTCTTCAGAGCCCTTGGGTGTCTTCTGGGTCCTTGGGGTCTTAATGCTCTTTGGGGTCTTTCTTTGTGATATTTTGGGTCTAAAGGGTCTTTTGGATCTTCAGGGTATTTTGGGTCTTCAGAGTCCTTGGGGGTCTTCTGCATCCTTTGGGGTCTTTTGGGTCATATGGGTCTTCAGGGTCTTTGGAGTCCATTGGGTCTTCAGGGTCTTTTCAGTCTTTTGGGTCTTCAGGGTATTTTGGGTCTTCAGGGTATGTTGGGTGTTTGGGGTCCATTGGGTCTTCAGGGTCTTTGGGGTATTTTTGATCTTCAGAGTCCTTGGGGTCTTTTGGGTCCTCATGGTTGTTTGGGTCTTTTGGATCCTCAGGCTCTTTTGGGTCTTTGGGGTCCATTGGGTTTCAGGGTCTTTTCAGTCTTTTGGGTCTTCAGAGTCCTTGGCGTCTTCAAGGTCTTCGGGGTATTTTGGATGTTTGGGGTCCATTGGGTTTTTTCGGTCTTTGGGGGTAGTTTGGATCTTCAGATTCCTTGGGTGTCTTCTGAGTCAGTGGGCTCTTTTGGGTCCTCTTTGTGATTTGGGTCTTTTGGATCCTTGGGGTCTTTGGGGTCCATTGGTTCTTCAGGGTCTTTTAAGTTATTTGGGTCTTTGGGGTCTTTTGGATATGTCGGGTCTTCAGAGTCCCTGACGTCTTCTGGGTCCTTGGGGTCTTCATTGTCTTTTGTGTCTATAACAGTCTACAGGGTATTTTGGGTCTTCGGGTATTTTAGGTGTTTGGGATCCATTGGGTCTTCTGGATCCTTTGGGTCCTCAGTCTTTTAACCGGTGGACACACAGTCGTGTTCAAAGATTGCCCATTAAACCCCTCCGAAAGCGCTACTCAAAGCCTTTAGAACCTACCCTAATATGAAGACACACACACACACACACACACACACACACACACACACACACACACACACACACACACACACACACACACACACACACACACACACACACACACACACACACACACACGTTCAAAACACACCTGGTCACAAGTGTGCCACACTGACCGGGTCCTCAGTCGAGGTCCTCAGCATCATCCCGTTTCGGCCCTTCAACCTCGATACGGTCAGCTAAGGTGGGCCAGCAGGGGCACGTACACATCCACATGCAGCAACTGCACCTGGATGCGTACATACCCCCACCTCCAGCCAGTGCGAACGCAGACTACTACTACTACTACTACTACAACTACAACTACAACTATAACTATAACAACAACAACAACACCTCCGCATCCAGAATCCACAGCACCAAACAAACATGGTGGAACACTCAAACACCCACCTTTGTACCCTTCACCACTCACCAACAAAACACACCAGATCATTCATACACACATACACACCCATACACATATACACACACAACACCAACCAACCAACCACCTACCCTTACAACATACACCACTCAACATACAAAAACACACACTCATGCAAAAATTAATTCATGCAAAAACACACACCCTCACCCACTCACTCATATACACAAAATAAGAAATAATAATAGTAACAAAAAAAAAAAAAAACCACACACAACCAACCTACACCGTTCGACGTGCCTCCATAAACTTGCTCCATATCCAAAATGAGCCTTTCAAATTCAAGGCAACCTGGGCCACCTTGTCACACATCCTCCTTCTTTCTGTCCCACACACTCCCAGCCTAGCAAAATCCAAAATGTGTGTATATGTGTATATATATATATATATATATATATATATATATATATATATATATATATATATATATATATATATATATATATATATATATATATATATATATACACACACCTCATTCACCCCCGTGTACACACACATACCTCATGGAAGCCGCGGAGGCCAAACCGGAACTTTTTTTTTTTTTCTATTTTATTTTTCCAAATCGTGCCACTGCGTGATGCAAATAATCTTTCTTTAAAAATAAAATAATAAATAAGGAAGGAAAAAGCACGAAGACCGATAAACAACGTGATTTGTATAAAGAGTAAGAAGGTAAAAGGTTCAACAAAATCTCGTCAGAGTGATACATTTAAATTGGCCAACGACACCACCATGGCCGTTGATGCACAGGATAGTACTTCCAACCATCTTCGTTCGTCAAAACAACACCGAAATATAAATTAATTAATCAAAGTTACTTTGTCTTGCTCGTCTGGTCTATAATTTATTCGACAAAATAATTTGGAGCAACTTTGTTGAAGGACAGTTTAAAACGTATTTGGTGATTTTATGTAGACGACTATGTCAGCCTACGTATTGGGCGGAAACTGAGAAAAACTATAAGTATAACGCAACGGTACTAGGTAGAGAGCATACCTCCGCCAGGTGGAACAGTTTACGTTTTGCATTCTACTGATAGGCTGGATCTGGATTCGGACCCGAACCAGAATCTAATCAGCTTGTTCTTGTCACCTGACCAACTCATTCGCCTAGTTTTCTCATAATCCGTTCAAAACTTTTTGAATCGTGCATCGGCGCCCGCGGAACTACGTAACTTCCGGTTAGTGCACCCTGCGCGACAAGTCACGTGATTGGATACGTTGAAAACAAACCACAAAGGGGCACGTGTTACAGCTTACTTCCGGTAGTCTCGCCCTCACCTATTGCACGATACTTGTGAAATCCAAGTAAACGATAGTTGTCATGGAAACAGCAATTTGTTGATTTGGAAAATTTAACCTTTAAAGTGTTTTCCATGATGGAATTAGTCAGGTTCACTCTGTCAATAAATTATATTTCGTTCAAAATCATGGTAGATTAGCAAACCTATACATTTTTGGAAAGGTTATAGCATAAGGAAACTAAAAATCAATGTTTACATTTGGAGAGATACTTGTATGGCGGCCATTTTGGATTTTCAAAATGGCCACTGTAAAATACATATTTTGTTCTATTTCTGCCTCTAATTACCCTAAAAACTTTTAAAATATACTAAACCTATATTTTCAGGGACAAGGAATCCAATGAAAGTATCAAATTAGTGCTATGGGGAATGGTAAGACACGAATCAAAGGTTCTGAATTGCAAAATACTGTCTTTATATTCGCGATAAGTTGCATAATCAAATACATGTTATCATTTTGTACAGGCAGTTAATAACATCAAAATGTGTCACAATAATTCATATCACCAAACATACACAGGCAGTCAGCAAAATCATATATACACATGCGGTCAGTATAACTTCACATCTACACAGGCAGTCAATGACAAAATATACACAGGCAGTCAATGGCATCAAACATACACGATTACAGAATATGCCATTTAGAGTTCGTCATCACTGTCCAGTGTGTCGTATCCGACAATATAGTCCGCATCGTTTTCACAGTCCGTTCCACACAAGCAAAGGTCGGTCAAATTGATTGGCAAATCGAATTGGTCGAATGGTCGATCGAAACGTTTGGTCGAATGGTCGAATTGGTCGAATGGAATTGGTCGAATGGTCGATCGAAACGATTGGTCGAATGGTCGAATTGGTCGAATGGAATTGGTCGATTGGTCGAATGGTCGAATTGGTCGAATCGAATTGGTCGGAATTGGCAAATGTAAACATTGATTTTCAGATTTTCCATGTAATAACGTTTCCAAAAATGTATAGGTTTGCTAATCCACCATGATTTTGAACGGAAAAAACATAGTGAACCTGACTAAATAGTGTGCCCAACAAATGTGGTTGATATATATTTTCTAATTGCTGCCTAATAAGTGTTTTACATGTTTTGGATGGCATTGACCTTGCCTGACTAATTTAGACTAGATTCTCGACACGTATACTACACATGTGTACGAATAAGGGTGTAAGTTTCAATCTGATATGTTGAAAAATTCCTGAGGTTTGACAATAATAAAATCACAGAAAACCCATTTGATTATAATGGGGTCTTTTATCTAATGATTGTTGTCATGGTCTTTTCTCTGTGCCACATGTGACTTTTCTCTTTGCCACGTGGGACTCTTCTGCTTGCCACGTGGGGCTCTTCTCCTTGCCATGTGGGGCTTTTCCCCTTGCCACTTGAGGCTCTTCTCCTTGCCACGTGGGGCTTTTCTCCTTTCCACTTGGGGCTCTTCTCCTTGCCACGTGGGGCTCTTCTCCTTGCCACGTGGGGCTTTTCTCCTTGCCCCGTGGGGCTTTTCTCCTTGCCCCGTGGAGCTCTTCTCCTTGCCACTTGGGGCTCTTCTCCTTGCCACGTGGGGCTCTTCTCCTTGCCACTTGGGGCTTTTCTCCTTGCCCCGTGGGGCTCTTCTCCTTGCCACGTGGGGCTCTTCTCCTTGCCACTTGGGGCTCTTCTCCTTGTCACGTGGGGCTTTTCTCCTTACCACTTGGGGCTCTTCTCCTTGTCACTTGGGGCTCTTCTCCTTGCCACGTGGGGCTCTTCTCCTTGCCACGTGGGGCTTTTCTCCTTGCCCCGTGGGGCTTTTCTCCTTGCCACGTGGGGCTTTTCTCCTTGCCACGTGGGGCTTTTCTCCTTGCCCCGTGGGCTTTTCTCCTTGCTACGTGGGGCTTTTCTCCTTGCCACGTGGGGCTTTTCTCCTTGCCACGTGGGGCTTTTCTCTTTGCCATGTGGGACCTTTTTATTTTATGTATGTTGTATTGTGTTGTACGTGCATATACGTATGTATGTTGCATATGTGTAATGTATGTGTGTATATCAGTCTATGTGTGTGTGTGTGTGTGTGTGTGTGTGTGTGTGTGTGTGTGTGTGTGTTTATCAGTAAATGTGTAAATGTATGTGTGTATACTGTGTGTGTACATGTAGGTGTGTCTATTAGTATATGTGTATATGTCAAGTATGTGTGTATACAGGGTGTTTCAAAAAGATTGATACAAATTTGACTTCCTGCTATTTCTTTATTTTTTGACCTGTACCGTTTTCCTTTTCATGGTTTGGTGGTGTTACTGTGATATTTGTTCCCTGAGATTTCTACCTCCGTAGCTCAACTATGTCATTGACATTGGAACAGAAGACAAAAGTGGTGGCTCTGTAGTATGAGACTAAATCATATGTAGACACATGCCAGCGGTTCTGCTGGGAATATGACCTTGCAACACGCGATGGACCAACAAATTGTGCCATTCAACGTATTGTGAAACATTTTGAGCACAAGAGTAGAGTGCACAACCAGAGCAAGGGCAACAGTGGCCGGCCAGCATCAGTAACCAAGAGCCAAGCAAACATCGACGCCGTACGGGATTCTGCAGTGGAGAGTCGCAGGAAGTCCCACCGCCGGCGCTCCCAGGAGCTGAGCATCAAACCAACATCAGTCTGGCGTATCCTCACTAAGCAACTGAAGCCTTTCCCATACATCATCTTTATTAGGCATAAACCGAGTCAGGATGACATGAGAATGAGACTTGATTTGTGCAATTGACTCAGTGACAGGATGGAGCGGTACCCAAACCAGATCAACCTGATGTTGTTCAGTGATGAATCCCATTTCCACTTGACCGGTGCCATCAACAACCACAACAACATTTTCTGGGGGGCAGAACCACCTGAGACCTACAGGAAAGTCGGACAGAACTTTGGAGTCAGGAGCAATGTCTGTCTGAACCATGGAGGAGCACACATCGAGAGCGTCAATGACAAGGATTTTGCGTAAACGCCAATTTCAGACCCTGGGCTCTCACTAACTCCAGCAGTGACTTATGGCGCTTTTCCATTGCACAGTACGGCACAGTTCGGTACGGCACGGTAATCCCTGTGTCGTTTTTCCATCGCACAACAGAACCGTGAAAATAGGCGGAGTTATCTGAAGTGAAGAAAAAAAAAAGGCGACCGCTGTGGTGACGTATTTACCTCCGTCACCAAAGGTGGCTGGAGGTTATGTTTTCACCCCTGTCTGTTTGTTTATCCGTTTGACGATTGACTGCAATATCAACCAGTGATAGAAAACACCACGTCATAAGCTTTCAGGAAATGTTTCGTTCATGTTCCTGAGGTTTGTTTCTTTGTAAATAAACGTTTAAAGTTGTATCACTCTTTTTGAAACACCCTGTATATCAGTGTGTGTGTGTGTGTGTGTGTGTGTGTGTGTGTGTGTGTGTGTGTGTGTGTGTGTGTGTGTGTGTGTGTGTGTGTGTGTGTTTGTGTGTGCATATGTGTATATGTGTATATATGTGTGTGTGTGTGCATATGTGTATATGTGTATATGTGTGTGTGTGTGTGTGCATATGTGTATATGTGTGTGTGTGTGTGTGTGTGTGTGTGTGTGTGTGTGTGTGTGTGTGTGTGTGTGTGTGCATGTGTATATGTGTATGTGTGTGTATATATGTGTATATATGTGTGTGTATGTGTGTGTGTGTGTGTGTGTGTGTGTGTGTGTGTGTGTGTGTGTGCGTGTGTGTATATGTGTATATGTGTATGTGTGTATATGTGTATATGTGTATGTGTGTGCATATGTGTGTCCAAAAAAGGTTCCAATGTTTCAAATTATTGGTGTTTTTATCATACAGTGTTTAAGAAACTGCTTTCATTGGAAAGAGTAACTCAAAAACAGGTATTGAAATCAGGAAATTTGCTTCAAAAACATCTTAAAATGATAAAATCGGAATGTTTGCTGAGTCGAGAGACGCTCCGCCCCCTTTTCCCCACACCTCTCCCCTCCTAACCTTTTTTAAGCACCTCCCCCGTCACCATGACAACGACCCATGACATTATTGGCCGTTTCCTTCCCCTTCCCGGGCGCGGCGGTGTTGTCGCGATGTCGGAGGGTCGTTGGTCCAGGTGCGTGCTCAAGTACCTCCATTGGCTATGGAGAACGGACGTGGGAATCATCGTGACGATGGGACTGTTCGTCCTCTTCATAATTCTTCCGCTCGCCTGCCGTCACCTTCCATATTCATACTACGTGAGCCGAAACGAACGGGAGCACCTTTTAAACGCGGAAGCGAGCGAACGAGCGTCCGTGGAGAGCGCGTGGGCTCGTCGGTACATGAGGACGGCGGGGGAGGATCGTCGGGACGGGAGGACGGCGGGGGAGGATCGTCGGGACGGGAGGACGGCGGGGGAGGATCGCAGACGGAGTGAGGTGCACATCGGCCACCGGAAGAAAGACCCGTTTGGGGTCGAGGAAGGAGATGTAAACGTCGGCGTCTCGGAATACCTTGAAGAAGGTGTACCCAGGGTCGAGGACTACGAGGAGCGTGCTCTTCGGGCTCGACCCGAGACGACGAGTCCGAAGGCTCCCGGTGTCGATCTCGCCATCGTTGTCGTGACCATCGGAAGGCGGGAGCACTATCTGACCCGGGTGGTCACTGCACTCCACCACCTCCTCACCGAGTGTGGCTCCCCATGCCGCCAGCACCACCTTGCCATCTGCAACGTAGACCCTCGACCTCGGTCGCACACTGAGGCGCTGGATCTTGCTCCTCTGGCAAAGGTCTTCAGCAGGTTAGAGAAGGAAATTGGGATGAAAATACTGTTATTTTGTTCTGATTGTTTCCCTTTGCTATTGCACAGATAATGTTGATGGTCTTGCAGATCAAGATAACCCTTTGTGCAGGGGGCGCAGCTGTGCTGCTGATGCGGTGCCCTCTGTAGGTCAGAACAGGATTTCGCCCGGGATGCTGGCGATGGCTCGCTTTCTCGAATTTCAAAATGATGAACAATGTCTTCTAACTTCTTCTTTTGCATCTCTAGGCTGGACGATGAAATGGCATCCGCGGAGTCGGAGCGAGCCGGTAACGTGTTTGAGAAGGAGAAACAGGACTACGTGTTTTGTCTTCGTTGGGGCCTAAACCTCCATCCTCGGAATGTCGTGCTCCTCGAGGACGATGCTGTCCCGCAGGGTGACTTCTTCCCCGTCTTGCATCACATTTTGACTCGACGCGCCGCTCAGCGTGCCCTCTACCTCAAGCTCTACCACCCCGAGCGCCTCCAAGGATACTTGCACCCGGAGCCGGCACGACATCTCGAGTGGTTGGGCCTGGGCCTGATGGGAGCTTACTTGTTGTACGCCCCACTTTACGCCGTCGTGCATCCAAATCGGCACCTAAAGGCGCTCACCTTTTTGGTCCTGGTTGTGATGATCATGTTGGCGGCTGAATTGGTGGGACGCTTTTACATTTTGGAGCTCCGTCGACTTTCACCGCATCTATACTCTCTCGCCCCGGCCTCCGAGTGCTGCACTCCCGGGATGGTGTTTTCCAGCGCCGGCGGAAAGTTGGCGCTGGAATTACTGCTTGCGGAAACCTGCCGGCAGGGTCACGCCAAAGACATGGCCCTGTATGTGACGGCACGGCAGTCCGGGAAAACCGCACTCGTAGTCGAACCAAATTTGGTATCCCATATTGGGGAGCATAGCTCGCTCAATCGTGCACTATGAGGCTGCTCTGTGCTTCTCGTACACCCGGAGACTTTTCATTATCTATGTTGAAAACGGACTTCATTCCAAGTATTTTGTGACCCATAATAAATGGCTTGGAGCCTTTATTCAGGGTGGAAAGTTGAAGTGGAATTTTTTTGTCAACTTTGTTGATTGCCTTGTTAATTTAAATTTCGGTCTCGGTCCCCCAATATCAAATCTTTTCTGATGGCCTTCGCTGTGTACACAATTCTGGAAGACATTGTCAAGCTGGCTAATGCAACCACCTGTCTTCTACGACGCAAAAATCCCCGGAACAAGTGCGTTCTGCTTTGTTAAAACTTTCATGTCCGCTTGATATGGTGGCCTGGTCTAGGTTTTATCGTCCTGTGACTGGTATTGAATATCGGGCTTAACGAATCCCTCTTTATATAAGCCTCATCTTCATCAATCTACCATAATCGTGATGGGGCGTCGGTGCTAATTAGTATCCACCAAGGTCCGTGGCCCCGTTGGTGGACATTAAAGATTCCACGGTGTTCGTTTTCATCATCTTGGAAAGGTCTCCGGTATAATGCATTGTTTTACCGTGTGCGATCCTGGGACAACAAAGCTCTGGGATGATGGTGGTGCCCTTTGGTGGACGCTTCCAGGAAAACATGGTGGGTCACTCAGGTGGACTCTTCCAGGAAAAAATGTTGGGGCCCTCAGGTGGACCCTTCCAGGAAAAAAATGGTGGGGCCCTCAGGTGGACTCTTCCAGGAAAAAATGGTGGGGCCCTCGGGTGGACTCTTCCAGGAAAAAATGGTGGGGCCCTCGGGTGGACTCTTTCAGGAAAAAAATGGTGGGGCCCTGTTGGACTCTTCCAGGAAAAAAAGGTGTCTGCATTATGAATGAGACCTACTGGAATTATTGGATGCGGTGGAGTCATGTTTAAACCGTTTGTTCTGAGTCTGAGATGTCGGTGGTTCGAACCCCTGCCTAGTCATTCCAAAGACTTAAAAAGCTCTGTACGTGCTGCTTACTTGCTCGACACTAAGCGTTAAAAATGATGGAGCACGGACAGACAACCATCCAGGATGGCAACCATTGCACAAGCTTGACTGGCCTAATGCCCTCTTGCGTGAAGTTCCTTGTAAAGGGAACTCATTATCAGTACCACACACAGGTATTGTCAAGAGAGGTATACATAGATACAGGTATGCTCTGGTAGTCAAGAGAGAAACACAAAGTGGAAATATCTGTGACTGCGGGGAAGTTCCACTTGTTGCCGGTCATGCTTCCATCCCTATTTGTTTAGTTTTGAGCAGGATATCTCAAAAAAGGTTATGGATGGATTCGGACAAAACTTGGTGGACAGGTTGGGTTTGTGATGAGAGAGAGAGAGAGAGAGAGAGAGAGAGAGAGAGAGAGAGAGAGAGAGACCACCTTTAGAGGCCATTTTTCCCCACAGAGCAGGGGTTGGCCTTTTTTGGGCACCATGGTCCCCTTTTTGAAACAATGTTTTATGGCCCTTCCTGCCGTCAACCCTGTTAGTTGCCACTTGTGACACACAGGGAATTAACAGTGAACTGGTACTCAATTTGCCGATCTCAGAAGGATGACAGGCTGAGTCAACCCCCCTGGCATTAACTCAGCGATCGACCGGGATTCGCACCCAGGATCCGAGGATCCCAAGCCAGCACCCTAACCGCTAAGGCAACACCAGGCTTGGTTTGTGATAAGGACTAAATGATTAAATTTTGGTGAAGATCCGGATGCAGATCCAGCCGACCAGTGGGATACAAATCATAAACTGTTTAGGCTGACGGAGGTATGCACCAGTTGCTTCTTTCATCGTGTGACGTAACGATGAATGTGAAACACCCAACTCTGCAGAACGTTTCCTTTATGATTTTCTCGGAGATCTGAGAATGGATGTTTCAATGTTTTGAATTCCTAAGTCACGAATTTTTGGTCGTCCGCTGCGCTTGCTATCGAGTACACTTCCAGTCTGAAATTCCTTTTTTCCCAAAGATGAAGATTTGATTTTGACGGTGCTGTCTTTCCAAAACGCTCCTCGAAGTTTCCGAAACCGTGTCTCACCTGTTTCATCGTCTTGTTTGTGTTTCTCCTCTGGTGGCACCACACCACTGCTACCAGCCTCTCTTCCACTGTAAATGGACTGGTGTCTGCCATCTTGGTTTAATGTATTATTTGTATTATCTGAATAAATAAAAAAAACTATAAATACATGGTGGTAGTTGCATCATTTTTCTGTTATGCAATGCCTCTCTATAACCACTTATCTGGTACTCATTTCGCCGACCTCGGAAGGATGGTAAGCAGGCTGAGTCATCCCCACCAGGAATTAATTCAACAGGATTACGAACTCAGGACCTCAGGATCCCAAGCCCATCACCCTAACCATGAGGCCACCACCAGGTATAATACATGGTATGAACAGCTAAAACGGTGTCCTGGGACTTGTGACTCACCGTGTCGGGTCATTCTGTTGTACAGTGTGGGTATGTAAGTTTCACCTGTTTAGGTGTGCGCACAGCGCCGATTCCCAACGTTACAGGTAAGGGTAAAGTTTTATTTTTCCTTTAATTGTTTTCGATCCAACTGCTCGCCCTTGCCGAAAGGCAATCCAGTTATGAAATACATCGTGTTCCCTGTTTATCTGCCTTGCTGTGGTTGACGATGCAGTCAGTGCTTTATCGGCGGCTGCCAGAGCCGAGACCGGGGCTCTGTGATTGCGCGAGGAGGGTGGAGTGGGCGGTGAAGTGGGAGACGGGTAGGCGGAGCATGAGTCAGAGGGCGGGAAGTATGGAGGCAAGTGGGCGGGGGAATCCGTGATTTCGAATTTTTAAAACGTCGGCGGCGTACGTGCGTTGACGAAAGTCGGTTGTAATTCCAGAAGACTATGCGAAGTGCGCGTTGCATGCGATGCCGATGCAACATGAACCACCGATGACGGCTCGGTCCAGATGATCCTGAGCAAATCTGGATCCTGGGGAATGATCCCGGGATCGCGTGGGCGTGCAAAGCCGAGAGCACCGTGGGCGGAGTGAAATCATTGGAGGAGGAGCCAACGAACGGCGAAGGAGTGCAAGTTGAGCAGAAGTGGGCGGAGTAAAATCTGTGGAGGAGGAGCCAACGAGCGGCGTGGGAGTGCAAGTTGAGCAGAAGTGGGCGGAGTAAAATCTGTGGAGGAGGAGCCAACGAGCGGCGTGGGAGTGCAAGTTGAGCATAAGTGGGCGCAGCAGTTTACAGCAGTGTAGGAGGGGCGAACTGTGTGAAGGAAGAGCCAATGAGCAGCGTGGGCGTACGACTGAATTGAAGAGTGAGGATGGAGAAGAAAGTAGGAGCTAGAAAAATAGTTGATGTTCAGGTGGAGCACCAGGGTGGGAAATGGGAATGTTAAGGGTCAAGGAAAGAAAGAAGAGTTAAAGTGAAGGTTTGGGAGCTCGGAGCGAGGCGGAGTGGGCGGGAGAGCTTAAGACATTTGAAGTCGGAGCGGAGAGGGGCGGGTTGGTGAACACGGGCGGCTCGGAAGGATTTAAGGGTCGTGCATGTGCTCGATCCAAGCGGCGTGTGGGTGTTCCGGGATGGACAGTTGGAGCTCCAAAGCGTGCTCGACCTAGGCGAGGCGAATCACGAGCCCCGGCACAAGATCACACCTTCCGGGACATGTCGCCTCGGTCTGGGTCACGTCGGGCGAGCATCACGAGTTGGAAGTTGTCGGCGGAACGTGAGTGCTCCGTTTGTGGTGCTCCGTTTGTGGTGCCCCGTTTGTGGTGCTCAGTTTGTGGTGCTCAGTTTGTGGTGCTCAGTTTGTGGTGCCCCGTTTGTGGTGCCCCGTTTGTGGTGCCCCGTTTGTGGTGCCCCGTTTGTGGTGCCCCGTTTGTGGTGCCCCTAGTGGTGCTCCTAGTGGTGCTCCGTTTGTGGTGCTCCGTTTGTGGTGCCCCGTTTGTGGTGCCCCGTTTGTGGTGCCCCGTTTGTGGTGCTCAGTTTGTGGTGCCCCGTTTGTGGTGCTCCGTTAGTGCTGTTTGTGGTGCCCCGTTAGTGGTGCTCCGTTTGTGGTGCCCCGTTTGTGGTGCCCCGTTTGTGGTGTTTGTGGTGCTCCGTTAGTGGTGTTTGTGGTGCTCCGTTTGTGGTGCCCCGTTTGTGGTGCCCCGTTTGTGGTGCCCCGTTTGTGGTGCCCCGTTTGTGGTGCCCCTAGTGGTGCTCCTAGTGGTGCTCCGTTTGTGGTGCTCCGTTTGTGGTGCCCCGTTTGTGGTGCCCCGTTTGTGGTGCCCCGTTTGTGGTGCTCAGTTTGTGGTGCCCCGTTTGTGGTGCTCCGTTAGTGCTGTTTGTGGTGCCCCGTTAGTGGTGCCCCGTTTGTGGTGCCCCGTTTGTGGTGCCCCGTTTGTGGTGCTCAGTTTGTGGTGCCCCGTTTGTGGTGCTCCGTTAGTGCTGTTTGTGGTGCCCCGTTAGTGGTGCTCCGTTTGTGGTGCCCCGTTTGTGGTGCCCCGTTTGTGGTGTTTGTGGTGCTCCGTTTGTGGTGCCCCGTTTGTGGTGCTCAGTTTGTGGTGCTCAGTTTGTGGTGCCCCGTTTGTGGTGCCCCGTTTGTGGTGCCCCGTTTGTGGTGCTCCGTTTGTGGTGCCCCGTTTGTGGTGCCCCGTTTGTGGTGCCCCGTTTGTGGTGCTCCGTTTGGTGGTGCCCCGTTTGTGGTGCCCCGTTTGTGGTGCTCCGTTAGTGGTGCTCCGTTAGTGGTGCTCCGTTAGTGGTGCTCCGTTAGTGGTGCTCCGTTAGTGGTGCTCCGTTAGTGGTGTTAGTGGTGCTCCGTTTGTGGTGCCCCGTTTGTGGTGCTCCGTTTGTGGTGCTCCGTTAGTGGTGTTTGTGGTGCTCCGTTTGTGGTGCCCCGTTTGTGGTGTTTGTGGTGCTCCGTTTGTGGTGCTCCGTTTGTGGTGCCCCGTTTGTGGTGCTCCGTTAGTGGTGTTTGTGGTGCTCCGTTTGTGGTGCTTTCTTGCGAGTGCGAGCGGCTCGCTCCACGCCGGACTCGGTAAACCCGTGTCGTTTAAAGTCTCGTTGCCGTTCACCTGTGCACTGGTTTGGCCGTACCTGTTCGATTCCCACTGTTGCTTGGAAACCCGGAGAGGACCACCGGCCTTTAGTAACGATGGCGCCCAGCGAGCGACCTGTGTTAGCCTCGAAACCATGGGATAACGTTTGAGACTCCTCGTTGTTGATTTAGAAAAATAAAAACACCCCCCTGGAGTTATTACCGCGGTATCTACTGTAACTACTCCAGTGTGAAGCAGAAAAGTTTTTTTTTTTCTTTTTCCCCTCGAAAAGGTGATGAATTGATGTTCGGGTCCACCTCGACATTATTAGTATTATTTACTCGACGTGCCTGTTGAAAGTGGGGGGGGGGGAAGGGTGGTTAAGGGGCCAAGGGGAGACTGGGAGTTGGAGACAATATATGTATGACCCAGATTTGCTCGGAAAATATCCGATAATCTGGTCCCAAAGCGTTTTCTCATGCGAAAAAACACCAGTTCGAGGTGTGTGTGTGTGTGTCAATGTGTGTGTGTATGTCAATGTGTGTGTGTATGTCAATGTGTGTGTGTGTATGTCAATGTGTGTGTGTGTATATGTCAATGTGTGTGTGTGTATGTCAATGTGTGTGTGTGTATGTCAATGTGTGTGTGTGTATGTCAATGTGTGTGTGTGTATGTCAATGTGTGTGTGTGTATGTCAATGTGTGTGTGTGTATGTCAATGTGTGTGTATGTCAATGTGTGTGTGTATGTCAATGTGTGTGTGTATGTCAATGTGTGTGTGTGTATGGCAATGTGTGTGTGTGTATGGCAATGTGTGTGTGTGTATGTCAATGTGTGTGTGTCAGTGTGTGTGTGTCAGTGTGTGTATGTCAGTCAATGTGTGTGTGTATGTCAATGTGCATGCGTGGGTGTGTCAATGTGTGTGTGTCAATGTGTGTGTGTGTGTGTGTGTCAATATGTGTGTGTGTGTGTCAATGTGTGTGTGTGTGTGTGTGTGTGTGTGTGTCAATATGTGTGTGTGTGTGTCAATATGTGTGTGTGTGTGTGTGTGTGTGTGTCAATATGTGTGTGTGTCAATATGTGTGTGTGTCAATATGTGTGTGTGTGTGTCAATATGTGTGTGTGTGTGTCAATATGTGTGTGTGTGTGTGTGTGTGTGTGTGTGTGTGTGTGTGTGTGTGTGTGTGTGTGTGTGTGTGTGTGTGTGTGTGTGTGTGTGTGTGTGTGTGTGTGTGTGTGTGTGTGTGTGTGTGTGTGTGTGTGTGTTCTTTTTCTCTGCAGCACCCCCTGATAGCATCGCACCAGACGAGTTTTTTAAGCCTGGACTTTATTCATCCCATGTCGACAGAGCTTGCAGGCGAGAATACCACTGTCGTGGTAGCTTGGCATGCAGTATTAATCATATGCAATTCGTAAATTGTTTCTTTTGTTATTGCATTTTCTGAGCTACTGAGAGGTATTTGCCTGGTTGGATCTCGTTCAAAAGCTGGGCATTAATGGATAACTAAGTACGGTGTCCTGTGCAGTTTGAGGGTTCGTACCCACAAGTGTAATTCAAACCATTTTTTTTTTATTGAGTAAATGGTGAGCACATTATTTTCACTTTGAGATTTCTTATGTATCTTCTGAGTTGTAATAATAATAATAATAATTAATAAAAACAATCCATCTTGCACCTTAAGTGGCAAACCAAAGATTGTACCTTTTTAAGGAAATTGAAAGAGTTTCATAAGGTGATCATGGAATTTTGGTTCTTTTCTATCAGTCCTTGATTCAAAGTATTCTTGCTTTCAATTTGGTAATTTTTCAAAAGAGAATGTTGAGAAATTTGAAAGACACGGGAAGATTGCCCAGCGTGTGATACGGACAAACCTTCCATATATTTGTACATTGTATGAGAAACGTGTCGTGTTTAAGGATCACAAATGTAATGCAGAACCCATCGTACCCACTTCGTGTTTGTTTTGGTTTTAATTGTTCAGGCATTCACCTTCGTGCTCCTTACCTTGTGCTGTCGTATTAGACCGGCAAGTTACCTGCCCAATTAGTCGTTTTAGACTGCCCAATTCAAGTCACCTGTTTAATGCCAATGCGAACAAGGTGTGATGAACCCTTTTTGAAATGAATTGCCAGTGGATGAAAAATTTCCATGTTTCATGTGGTCGATACACAATGAAATGAAATGAAATGAAAATACTTTCCTGGCTTGAAACAACTTTGAATAGACCCATAAGGTCCTAATGGTGAGCGTCTTGCACAATTTGACAATAACAAAACAGTTTTTACTGCAATGCGTTTTACCTGTTTACATCACCCTTCCTGTTAGGTTAAGCGATGCAAGAATGACAAGCCAAGGATCCCTGCATCCCAGAACCAGTCCACCTAGCACCACCAGAAATGAGCTGTTGGGTTGCACAACTCGGCTCGCCAAGTCTGCACATCGCGGCTCTGCGGAACACACCTTTTCCCCAAAGGTAGCCGAGAACAGGTATTCTTCCAGGAGTACCCCAGATGACCGAATGGACACGGATGGGCCCCAACGTGGCACCAAGGAGTTGCGAGCAAGGAAGTGGGTACCGAAACGCGGATCTGAACCCAAAACCCTTCCGGAACTGCAATTGCATGAGCTGCGCATCAGCGGGGGTCGAGGAGAGCTCGAGCCTCCGCTCGTGGCAGTTACCCGGAAGCGAAAACGAGCAGAGGCCGGAGGGATGGAGAGCACCCGCTTGGACAGCACTTGGAAGGGTCATCATGGAGTTCTAACCCGACAGGTGCCTGGACCTGCACGACCGCAAAATGGATTAACTGATGTTTATATTTAAGTGTGTCAGGTGTAGAGATTCTCTAATGTGAATAGGAATGCAGAACACTTGAAAGGGGTCTTGGGATGATTAGGAAATTAAAAAGGATACGCATATTGATTGAGGACCTGGAAGGAATGCCTGGTGTTTGTTTAACAGTTAAGGTAGTTGGCTTGAGATCTTAGGGTTTTGAGTTTGAGCCCCTGAACTAACACCAGGTGAGTTGACTCAGCCTGTCGTCCTTCCGAGGTCGGCAAAATGACCACCAGTTTTTTTGTTTTTGTTTTTTTTGTATACAAGATCGAGGCTTGTGAAAGAGCTAACATTAATCGCACAAAAAAGCAAACAGACACATAAAGCATATAATAAGGGGAGCGGTAGACAAGATGGGGAGAGAGTTAGAGGGTTGCAGGTAGATCTTGTGTGACCTGTAGGAATATTTGAGGGACAGAGCCCAGAGAGAGCTGCGGGAGCAAGGCCGGAGAGGAGTCGGTAGAAGACGGAAAGACCACCAACCTGCCTGCGGTGAGCGAGTGAAAGGCCCTCGGAGTTGGCTTCATCGCAGGAGATTCCAATGATTCTGAAAACTTTGGTTTCAACAGCGTGAAGCTGAGCTCGGTGTGAGGCAGGAGCACCAGCCCAGAGGGGGGAACAGTATTCCATTGAGCTGCAGATGAAAGCCTTGTATGTGGTGAGCTCAGGTGTGCCAAGGAAGGACTTCGCGCGACGGAGGATGCCCAGTCGGCGACTGGCTTTGGAGGCCAGATTGGAAATGTGGTTTTTTCCTCGGAAAGATCATGGCAGATTGTGAGACCAAAAAGCTTGAGTGACAGAACTTCCTGGAGAGGATTGTTCAGAAAGTAGATGGTAGGGTTGTCCAGTCGGTATTTTCGGAGAGACATAGAGTGTGAGATTTGTCAGGATTGAAAGACATGTTCCACTTGTTTGACCAGTCTGTGATTTTGTCCAGGTCTGCAGAGAGTGAGGAGGCTGCAGACTGCCGATCTGAGGGATGAGGAATGGAGCGGCAGAGTGGAGTCATCAGTAAAGAGATGGAGAGGATTTTCAAGAGAGTCAGAGAGATCATTGATGAAGACCAGAAAAAGCACAGGGCCCAGAACACTACCTTGGGGAACTCCAGCCTGAACAGGAAGGGGAGATGAGAGAAATCCATTCAGGGCCACACGTTGACTACGACTAGAGAGGAAGTCCACAAGCCATGCATGGAGATTTCCATGGATACCATAGGAGGAGAGATTGGTGAGCAGAGCGGGTGCCAGACCGTATCGAAGGCACGTGTTATGTCAAGGGAGACGGCTGTAATTTCCTGTTTGGCATTGAGGACCTCCATCCATTGTTGAGACAGCAGAAGCAGCATATCCAGAGTAGAGTGACCTGGTCTGAAACCAAATTGATGATCAGAGATCAAGCCATTGGAGAAGAGGAAAGATTTGATATCCGAAGCAATGATGGATTCCATGACTTTGCTGATAATTGGGAGAAGGCTGATTGGTCTGTAGTTGCAAGTATCTGTTTTTGCACCTTTTTTGTGTAAAGTGGTGATGTTGGCTGATTTCCAACCTTATGGCAGATGACCTTGAGCAAAAGAGGGTGAAGAGAACAGAGAGAGGGAGTGAAAGAGCGGAAGAGCAGGATTTTAGGACCCGTGGGCTGATGCCGTCTGGTCCAGTCAAGCTTACTGGTAAGAAGGGGGCATTGCATCAGCGGCGCAGACGCACCCCCAGAAAATTATGCAGCCAAGCAGCTGCAGGTTGCATACGAACCGCCGCCACCTGGAAGGAAAACTTGTTCTTTCGTATGCAGTACATGGCTCCAGGAAGCATCATTTGCTGGGGGCACAGCTATGCCACGGATGCAGTGCTTTGAATAGACTTACAGGGCCCTGTAAGTTAGGACAATAATTTAGATTTTTCTTTTTCTTTTTCCCAGCGTACCTGAGATAGCTCGCCTACCCTTTGCGAAGGATATCGCGGGATCTTTAACATCTACCAACTGTTGCTGGCAGACGGGATGCCCAGTGAAATGTCCATCCGAAGGGCGGTCCACACATCGTCGATGCCTCGCCCTGCGCCTGCATGCGAAACACCAGTGCGGCAGTGTATAGCTGGGCCGAGAATCAAACCCAGGCTAGACGGCTCAGAGGACAGCGCACATTCCTCGAGCCTGTCCTGTCAGCCTGATGGGAACATTGGAAACAGAGGTTCAGAGGAAGGAGAAGAGAGAAACAACAGATGGATGTGAACAGCTGAACAGGGGATAACCATATGTTGTTGTTTTTCCTCCGACACCTTCTCCCCCCTATGTTCGTATTTCCAGTTTGCTGTGGTGGAGGTGCAGATATAATCATATAATCGGGCAGGTAGAGAGGTAAACGTTAATAACCAGGTGATTTATCGATGTCACTACACAGAAATGGTTAATAGAATCCTGTAAGCGTTTCCCGGGAAACAGTGAGCTGATGGTGTGATGGTGCGGAGGTGGAGAGGCGAGAAGGGGCAATGTGAAGGGGTTCACGTTTGCTGATTATTAAACATTGTTTGTTTTTTTTTGATGACGTATCTCTTTGTTTGGTGTAGACCTTTTGTGGGGAAAAAATGTAGAACAAAGACCTGATGGGTTACTTTGATTATATTTGGAACATTGAGTCAGCCATTCCATTTTGCAATTGTCTTTTATTGCTGACTTGTGTCTCTCTTACACGTCAGTTGTCTCCGACGTGTTGTTGCTACTTCTGCTGCCAATCTGTATTCTTCCTTCTTTCTGATTGTAATTTAAACACTTTCATTTCCACACTTGTAGTTTATTTCCCCCATTCCCGTATGTTTATATTTTGGATGTACTTGGAATCTTCTAACCAATACACTGTGCTATGCAGTTCAATCACAATGCGGCTTATGGAATGTTTCCCTTTCCTTCAGATCCCTTACGAGAGGCCTGCAGCTGCTCATAAGCTGCTGGTGAAACTCCACCGTGAAAGCCGATCGCGGAGTCCTAACCTTGAAGAAAATCCGAACACCGATCTTGCCAGTTACTCAGAAAGGCGAGACGATCTTCGGCCGATCCTGCAAACACTCGACCGTTGTTGGGACGATGGTTCAGCGGACCTTGAGACGCAGAAATCCTCGAGTGAAGGTCTCTTTACACACGTGCTATTGAATAGGGGGTGAATAATATCCAGACAAATATGAGGGTTTATCGATAAATCTGTGCCCAACAGAACGAAAGAAATACAATAGTAAAGCGCGGCGTTACGCGCGCTGCTTGCGAGCAAGGAGGAAGCGGACAAGCGGTAACTTATAAGCGTCTTTATTTCAGGAGCTCACTGTAACACTGGCGCGCTCCGGGCTGCGCGCCCGGTGTATATCATGAGGCCACGCCTACCCCTCGGGCGTGGCCACCGCCCACTTGGTGCGCGGAATGATGTCACCACGCCAGTGGGCTTTTGTGTCCGCCACACGTGCCCCCCCAGAATTCCCGCGCACCTGGAGGGCCATTTTGCGGGGCAGACGAATGACCCGGCCGAAGCGCCCCCTGGCGATCGGCGGCGTCCGGGGTGCAGGGATGCCAGGTGGGATGCCCCTGGCTGCCCCTGGGATGGGTGCAGGACCGGGGGGCGGCGGGGCTGGGCGGTGCCGGGGGTCCGCCCGCAGGGGGGCGGCCCCGACGTGGGGGTCAGGCCACTGGCGGTGGATGGTCCACGTCGAGGTGGGCCGGCTTGAGGCGGTCTACCGAAACGTGGTCAGGAGTACCGCCGATGTCCAGGGTGAAGTGCTTCGCCCCGGTCTCCAGCACGCGGAAAGGCCCGTCGTACGGGGGCCGCAGTGGTGTCCGGTGGGCATCGTGGCGGACGAAGACGTACTCCGCCGTGCGAAGCTCCGGGGCGACGTGCGTCGGTGGGTGCCCGTGGCATGCCGTTGGCACCGGGGCGAACCTCTGGGCGGTCTCTTGCAGAGCGGAGCGCTGCTGTGCCGCGGACCATGGTGCCGTGGAGTCGGGGAGGAACTCGCCCGGCACCCGCAGCGGTTGCCCGAAGACCAACTCCGCCGCGGATGCGCGCAGGTCCTCCTTGGGCGCCGTCCGGAGGCCCAGCAGGACCCAGGGGAGCCTGTCGACCCAGCCGCCGTCGCGGAGGGTGGCCCGGAGCGCGGCCTTCAATGAGCGGTGAAATCGCTCACACAGGCCGTTAGCCTGGGGGTGGTAGGCCGTGGTTCGGTGCAGCCGGACCCCGAGCCCCTGCGCGACCGCCCCCCAGAGCTCCGAGGTGAACTGGGGGCCGCGGTCGGACGAGATGTAAGAGGGGGCGCCGAACCGGGCGACCCAGGTGGCGATGAAAGCCTGCGCGACATCGGCCGCCGTTGTCGACGCCAAGGGCACGGCCTCCGGCCACCGGGTGGTGCGGTCCACCATGGTGAGGACGTAGGTGAAACCCCGCGAGGGGGGCAGAGGTCCCACCAGGTCCACGTGGACGTGGTCAAACCGGCGTTCCTGCACCGTGAACGGGGCCAACGGGGCCAACGGGGCCTGGGTGTGCCGGTGCACCTTGGCGCGCTGGCACGCGAGGCACGTCCTGGCCCAGCCGCGGACGGCCTTCCGGAGGCCATGCCAGACGAACTTGTCGGCGATCAGCCTTTGGGAGGCCCTCGCGCCCGGGTGGGACAGGCCGTGGATGGCGTCAAACACCTGGCGCTGCCAGCCCGCGGGCACGATGGGGCGAGGACGCCCGAGGGAGACGTCGCACAAGAGGGCCGCGCCCGCGCCGTCGAACGCCACCTCGGTGACGTGGAGGCCCGTGACGGCGGTCCGCAAGGCCTGGACGTCGGGGTCAGCGGCCTGGTCCGCTGCCATCCGGGCATAGTCGATGCCGAGGTGGTCTGCGTGGGCGACGGCCCGGGAAAGGCAATCCGCCACCGGGTTGTCCTTCCCCGTGACGTGCTGGATGTCCGTCGTGTACTCGGACACGGCCGAGAGGTGACGCTGCTGCCGGGCCGACCACGGCTCAGTGACCTTGCCCATCGCGAAGATCAGCGGCTTGTGGTCGACGAAGGCAGTGAACGCACGGCCCTCGAGCAGATGGCAGAAGTGCCTGACCGCCAAGTGAAGTCCGAGCAACTCGCGGTCGAAGGTACTGTAACGGCGTTCGGGCGGGCGAAGCTGCCGGCTAAAGAACGCCAGCGGTTGCCAAGCTCCACGCACCCATTGCTCGTGCACCGCGCCCACCGCGTAGTCCGAGGCATCGGTGGTGAGGGCGATCGGTGCATCGGGCGCCGGGTGCGCGAGCATGGTGGCGTTAGCCAAGGCGAGCTTCGCGCCCGTGAACGACGTGTCTATCTGCTCGGTCCAGGTAACGTCGCCTTTGCCCGGCTTACCTCGGAGAGCTTCGTGCAGGGGGCGCAGGAGCTGGGCGATACGGGGCAGGAACCGATGGTAAAAGTTCACCATGCCCAGGAACTCCTGCAGCCCTCTGATCGTGCGGGGGCGCGGAAACCCCTTCACCACCTCCACCTTGGCCGGCAGGGGGACGGCTCCGTGCCTGGTGACACGGTGCCCCAGAAAATCGATTATGGTGGCGCCGAACCGGCACTTTGCGGGGTTCACAATCAGGCCATGCTGGCCCAGGCGTTCGAAGAGCGTGCGGAGGTGGCGTAGGTGCTCTTCGCGGGACGCGCTGGCGACGAGGATATTGTCCAGGTAGACATAGACAAAATCCAAGTCACGCAGGACGCTGTCCATCAGTCGCTGGAACGCCTGAGCCGCATTCTTCAGACCGAAGGGCATGCGCAGGAACTCAGAGTCCAAATGGCGTGATGACCGCCGTCTTTGGGACGTCCTCCGGCCTGACGGGGACCTGATGGTAGCCGCGTATGAGGTCCACCTTCGAGAAGAAGGACATGCCCGCCAAACGGGCGGAAAAGTCCTGAATGTGGGGGACGGGGTAGCGGTCGGGAGTCGTGGCGTCATTGAGACGGCGATAGTCCCCGCACGGTCGCCATCCCCCGCCGGGCTTCGGCACGATGTGCAGCGGCGACGCCCAAGCGCTCTGAGCGCCGAACGATGCCGAGTCGCTCCAGGGTAGCGAACGCCGCTTTTGCCACCGCCAGCTTCGTCGGCTCGAGGCGGCGTGCCCGGGCGTAGACCGGTGGCCCGACGGTGGGGATGTGATGGGCCACCCCGTGCTTGACGGCCCCCGCTGAGAAGGTGGGCCGCGTGAGGGCCGGGAAGCCGGCGAGGAGGCGGGTGAATGCGTCCGCTGCCGGAAGCGTACAGACCAACATGGCCGGAACCGAACCGTTCGGCAAGCCGCTCGTTGAGCTGGGCAACGCACAAGCGAGCGAGCTGAACGTCTCGGCCTGGACAAGACGTCTGCGCTTGACGTCGACCAGGAGCCCATTAGCGCACAGGAAGTCCGCGCCAAGCAGTGCCATGGGCACGTCGGCGGTGACGAACGTCCATCGGAAAACCTGCCCTCCGAACCGCAGAGAGAGGCAGCGTTTTCCGTACGTACGGATGGGCGTCCCGTTCGCGGCAAGCAGCGCAGGGCCCCCACCCGCGGCGTGCTTGTCTGACGTGCCGGCGGGAACGACACTCACCTGCGCTCCCGTGTCGCACAGGTAACGGCGCCCGGAGAAGGTGTCCGTTATGAACAGCAGGCTGCTCGAACGGCCGGCGCTCATCGCCACTATTGAGCACCGGCCCAGGCGTTTCCCGACCTGTTGAAGGAGCATGGCGGATGACACTGCCGAGCTTCGTGGCCGAACTTGGCGTGGAACCAGCACCAGGTGGTGGAGCTGGAGGAGCGCGGCTGGCTCCACCAGGCCGGTGGAGTTGGCGGGTTTCCCCGCGGTGGCGGTTTTCGCCGCGGCGGTGGGCAGGGCGTGGCGGCGGTCACGAGGTGCGTATCAGCATGCTGCGTATGCTGTATAAGCTGATGCTGTGGATCAGCAGCATCAGCAGCATCAGCCATGAGGGCCGTGACGGCCACGCCGACTCTCGCCCGCGTGTCCGAAGCGGCGAAGTACTTGTCCGCCTCGGCCGCCAATGCTCGGGGTTCCGTTAGCCCGGTCCCGGCCAACGCGAGGCGAACCTGCGCTGGAAGTTGGCGACGGAAAAGCGCCCGGAATAGAGAACCGGGGGCTTCGTCGCCCAACAGTGACAGCATATGGTCCATTCGGACCGACGGGCGTGTGTCACCGAGCTCGGGGAGATCCAGGAGGCGGTCGGCCCGTGCGTCGTCCGTGAGGCCGAACGTGGCTCGGAGTAGCCGCTTGAGTGCCTCGTACTTGTGGCCGTCCGGTGGGTGGCGAAGGACGGCCACAACTCGAGCGGCTGTGCCGGGCCCGAGGGAGGCGACGACGTGGCAATAGCGTGTGTCATCGCCGGTGAGGCGCCAAAGCTGAAATTGGGCTTCGGCCTGGACGAACCAGACTTCGGTCTGAGCCTCCCAAAATTCGGGAAGTTTGATGAAGTTGGCCATGGCAATGGCGTCGCGTGTGGAAGGATCGCTCCGGCAGATCCAACGTCAAGGGGGTCACCAGTAAAGCGCGGCGTTACGCGCGCTGCTTGCGAGCATGGAGGAAGCGGACAAGCGGTAACTTATAAGCGTCTTTATTTCAGGAGCTCACTGTAACACTGGCGCGCTCCGGGCTGCGCGCCCGGTGTATATCATGAGGCCACGCCTACCCCTCGGGCGTGGCCACCGCCCACTTGGTGCGTGGAATGATGTCACCACGCCAGTGGGCTTTTGTGTCCGCCACAATAGGATGATTGTTTATTGGAATTTTTTTTTTTTTTTGTATACTGAATCGAGGCTCGTGAAAGAGTTAACATTTATTTCACAAACAAATCGACCAGACAAACCAAACGTACAAAAAGAGGGAGCGGAAGACAAGATGGGGAGAGGAGGGGAAGCACACAAACACAACACCTGAGGGCAGGGAGAAGCGCAGGAGGGAGAGGGCCTGGGGGGAGGAGGCGTGAGAAGGGGGGGGGGAGGAGGTATAAAACAAGGAGACCAAGGACTTCCAGGACAGAAGTTGGTATTTCAAAAAAGTGTAGGATTTGGGGTGAAATTAGCAGGGGTAGAAAAGATCAAGGTTTTGGATGGGGGAAGATAAGAGATGGTGGTGAACAGCTGTTTTAAAGACCTGGATGGTGGAGTGGGATTGAAGAGTGAGGGAGTTTGTTCCAGAGGTGGGAGAAAAGAGGAATGAAGGAGTGAAGGTGAGCAGAAAGTCTTGATTTTGGCAGTTTAACCATAAGAGGGTTGCAGGCAGATCTTGTGCGACCTGTAGGAATATTTGGGGGACAGAGCCCAGAGAGAGCTGGGGGGGCAAGGCCAGAGAGGAATTGTTTGAAAACAACAATGTAGACACATAAGTTATGTTTCGGTAACATCATTGACCTTTGATCTCACACCAGAATATCCCATAAAACCCAACCCTGTATTCCCCACCCAAATGCTTATAGGCAAACTCTATTTATGCTGTGCAAAATATTTAATTGGTATTTAAACCACAACTCCATCAAACACACCCATAAGGCCAAGCCTGCGACCTCTTCTTTAATATTGTTGCGGATATGAGGACTGTATTTTTTTTGATTGTGTGTATTATTATTATTGCTTGAGTCTGGCCCCTCCTGCCTCCAGTGTTGTGTAAAGGTCAAAGGGCGTTCCGGTAGTTAATTCCATAAAGCATCCATTGATGGACACTATAAAACCCTTGTTCAGTAGCTTATATCTTTATTATGTGTTTTAGGGTAAGGCCTTGTCTTCCATTAAAATGACACTCCATTGCACCAAGTGAAATAGATAGATTCCCTTCATTCCCATTCCCAAAAAACCTCCATTTCCCCTTTCGTCATGGCCAAGCCTCAATTTGGCAATTACATCCCCTCCAAAGCCGCCATTGAACATGTGCTCGGGTTGGGGAAGAAAGGCGTGCCCGCCCGTCGTCATCAAGGGCGGAGCCAGAGGGTCGCGCGACCAACCATGGCCGAGGTGAGCACACCGATGGGCGTGTCCTGAAGGCCGGCGGCTTAATCGCCGGAGGCGTTATAAAAGCGCGCGCGCAAGGGTCCAAGAGGGAGCTGGGTTGTGAGGTCCAAGAGAGAGAAGGGAGATCATCCAGCAGCGATTCTTGTCCAAGAGAAGAGATCATCCAGCAGCGATTCTTGTTCAAAGGATATCATCCAGGGAAGCACAAAGCCTGCTATTCGTCGCCTTGCTCGCCAGCAGCAGCGTCCACAGCAGCAACAACACTCAACAGCAGCGTGGGGCCTGGACGGCGGTTTTGAGCAGGGCCGCGAAGGTACGGCGGCTGCCCAACGCGTCGATCGTGCTGCCGGACCCATTGGACCTCCCTCTCCTTCCAGCCAATCCACTCTGCAATTCCCTGTGTGAGTCGTCTTCGTTTGTTCTGTCCTGGGTATTCATTAAGTCTGTTTAGATAAGCTAGCGATTTTCACTGTCTCTGAAAGCTTCTGTATATTATTTTCTTATCTTTCCTTCTCCTTGGTTATTTTGACCCTGTAAATAGTAAATAAATTTCGTAGTATTTTCAACCTTTTTTTCGTCTTCTTATACCTTTTCTTCACATCCGTCGTTTTTGTCTTCCATATTGAATATCTGTGGCGCGATACGGCCAACGTGCGGGTGAATCGGGGAAACTGTTAGGTCGTGGTGCCTCCGCTCGGCAAACCAACATCCTTAACCGCGGACCGTAACAATATGTTAAGCTGTTTTCGATATTGATGAAAGTCGACAAGTTTAAGTTTTAAAGCATGGATTTCTTAGATCCACTGGAAAGTCTTAGGCCATTGTGTGCTTGCTGTTCACCCTACTAATTTTCCTGTTTATAGACATTAAAGGATGTAGATGATAAATTGAGGCTCTGAATTTAGTACATGGAAGATGTCTGGTTACGGTAGAAGCATGATGAGCCATCAGCCATACATGAGTTCCCGTGTAAGGAACTTTAACACAGGAGAAGGCCATTCGGCCCATCAATTCTGCCTAATGGTTGTTTGTCCATGCGCTATCCTTTTAAAATGCCAAGTGTCAAGCAAAGAAGTAGCACGTACCATTTTTAAGGTCTTTGGAATGACTTGGCCAGGATTCAAACCATCGACCCTCCCAGACTCAGAACAGCGGACGTGTTAACCATTACACCACCGAGTCTAGTTAACCTATGGCCTCCTATGTTTGAAAATGGTTTAATGTTGTTTCCTTGCATTTTTTTTATTTATTTTTTTTATCCAGGATCGAGGCTCGTGAAAGAGCTAATAGTCCGGCAGTTAAGCTAAATATAGCATAACAATTGTGCATTTTGTGAGGAAAGCACCAAATTTGGCACACTAGTTGACTATCATATTATGAAAAGATCTGGATATTGGGCCATCTCAGATTCAGAGATTTGATTTTTGCAAGATTTGCAGATTTTGCAGATTTGCAAGCTGAGATTGCAACGCCAGGGACGGCCGACTCCTTCCTGCGAGCTGCCCACGTCACCCGCACAAGAAGAGCTCATCAAATCACTGCAGCGGCACTGCACATCCTGCAACACCGTGCGTATGAACGCCACTGTATGACGTATGCTGATAATGCAGAAGACCTGCCTGAGTTCTAAGACTGGTGTCACCAGAGAGAAGACATTCCCAACTTTCAGTACTGGGCAACTGTGCTGGAACTAGAGATGTTGGTACTGGTCTACGTGCGTTCTCTGCGGCAGGCTTCATTCACGATGTACCTTGATGCCCTGATGGAACTGGTCCCATGGTTCCATGCCTTATACCACACACACTATGCCAGGTGGGTCCCTGTTCACCTGAGGGACATGGTTGCACTCCCAATGAAGCACCCAGATGTAGCCAGAGAATTCAGGGCTGGCAACTTCACTGTACAGAAGACGAAGAAGGTGTTTCTCTTCGATCCCAAACGAATCGAAATCTTGCAAAAATCAAATCTCTGAATCTGAGATGGCCCAATATCCAGATCTTTTCATAATATGATAGTCTACTAGTGTGCCAAATTTGGTGCTTTCCTCATAAAATGCACAATTGTTATACTAAGTTGCCCCACTATAACATTTATCACACAAAAAAATCAAACAGACACACAAAGTATATAATAAGGGGAGCGGTAGACAAGATGGGGAGAGCAGGGGAAGCACATAAACACAACATTTGAGAGCAGGGACATTGGGATTGCATTCCCCAATATAAAGTTTGGGGAAAAATAAAACTCCCACTAAATCCTCATTTTGAGGATGATCTACTAAATACACATTTATGGACCATTCTGGTCCACTCCACTGCCTTTTCCTTTTGCTGTCATGCTTGGTTCTGACTGGTAGTTAAACCTCAAAATTTTCACCTGTTGTTGCCTTTAGTCTGGAATGAAAATGCATTAAATCAGACATTTTCCACCTTTATTTACACGTCATAACCCACAGTGAAAAACTTTCAAGTGAAAAACAAATTTTACAAACTTCAGCAAATTAATTTAAAATACTAAACTATAATATTTTGGTTGGATAAGTGCCCGTTCCTCTTCCCCTCCCCCCTTAAAATAGCAATTGTACATTAACTCAGATGTAACCAATCACCTTCAAAATCACACACCAAGTTAATTGGCCTCCACCTGTATTAAATTGTAGTGATACTGGTGATTTCAGAATAAAATCAGCTGATCCTGTAGGTTTCTTCTGCTGGGTAGTGCATTTCACAGCAAAGACTCAACCATGAGCACCAAGGAGCTTTCCAAAGTCCTCCGGGATAAAGTTGTGGAAAGGCACAGATCAGGGGATGGGTATAAAATATTTCAAAGGCCTTGAATATCCCATGGAGCACAGTCAATAAATTCATTATGAAGTGAAGGTGTATGGTACCACCAAGACCCTGCTTAGATCAGGCTGTCCCTCAACAAGATGATCAAGCAAGGAAGAGACTGATCAGAGAGGCTACCAAGCGGCCAGTGGCAACTTTGAAAGAGCTACAGGCCTTTGTGGCAAAGACGGGTCACTGTGTGGATGTGTCAACAATATCCGAAGCACTCCACAAGTCTGGCCTGTATGGTAGGGTGGCAAGAAGAAAGCCATTACTCAAAAAATGCCACCTTGAGTCCCAGGTGTGCAAAAAACACTTTTGTGGTCTGACAAAACCAAGCTAGAACTTTTTGGCATAAATCCAAAACGTTATGTTTGGCGCAAACCCAACACAGCACATCACCCAAAGAACACCTTCCCTACAGTGAAGCATGTTATGGGGATGTTTCTCATCAGCAGGGATTGGGGCACTTGTCAGGATAGAAGGGAAAATGGATGTAGCAAAATAGAGAAAAATCCTACAGGAAAATCTGCTGCCCTCTGCAAGAAAGCTGAAATTGGGACGGAAGTTCACCTTTCAACATGACAACGACCCGAAGCACACAGCCAAAGCTACACTGGAGTGGCTAAGGAACAAAAAGATAAATGTCCTTGAGTGGCCCAGTCAGAGCCCCGACCTAAATCCAATCGAAAATCTGTGGCATGACTCGACGATTGCTGTCCATCAACGCTCCCCACAAAACTTGACAGATTGAACAGTTTTGTATGGAAGAATGGGCAAATAACCCAAATATTGCCCAATCAAGGTGTGAAATGTTGGTATAGAGAATTATCTCAACAGACACACAGCTGTAATTGCTGTCAAAGGTGCTTCACCAAGTAGTAACGGGGGAGTGTGGTGGACACTTGTACAACCAAGATATTCTCGTTTTGTATTTTTAATTAATTTTCTGAAATTGGTAGAATTTGTTTTCCCCTTGGAAGTTGTGGGTTGCAACGTGTAAATAAAGGTGGAAAATGTCTGATTTAATGCAATTTAATTCCGGGTTATAGGGTAACAAAAGGTGACAATTTAAAATGGGGTGTAGACTTTTATATATACTGGGTGACCCAAAAAAACCTCCCACATTTCAAAGGTAAATGAAAAAAAAATGGTTAAAGATAATCAAGATATTATTTGCACACATGAAACTTCATTCAATACAGTTTTTATTCATCATGTTTTAAAGATGACATCCTCCAAATGGTGGCCGTCATTGTCTATACACGCTTGGAGGCGATTTCTGAAGGCTGCCATGGCTCGACCGGTCATGTCGGGTGGAACAGCGGCTATCTCCTGCTGAATAGCAACCTTAAGGGCTTCAAGAGTTTGGGGTCGATGAGTATACACTCGTGATTTAAGGTAGCCCCACAGAAAAAAATCACAAGGGGCGAGGTCAGGGAAACGGGCCGGCCACCCAACATCGCCACGCAACGAGATCACCCGATCCGGAAACATTTCCCTCAGCACTTGCAATGATCTTCGAGTTGTGTGTGCCGTAGCTCCATCTTGCTGAAACCACACATCGAGTTCTTCAAGCTCAAGGTGTTCAAGTTGTGGCCTTAGAAAGTTTTCGAGCATATCAATGTAACGGTCAGAAGTTACGGTAACAGTTACACCACCCTCTTCAAAGAAATAAGGACCCACGATGCCAACATCGGCAACAGCGCACCACACAGTCACTCGATCGGAGTGCAACGGTCTTTCGTGTAGCATGCGAGGGTTGTCTTCAGACCAATAGCGAATTTTTTGTTTTGTTTACAGAGCCACTCAAATGAAAATGAGCTTCGTCACTGCACAAGAGAACAGCATCTTCCGGAACACGTTGCAGAATGTTCTCGCATAACTCCCTGTGGCTTATCCAGTCTCTCGCATTGAGTTCTTGCACAACCGTCATTTTGTATGGATGGAAGTGGAGGTCTTTGTGTAAGATTCTCCTTGCAGTTTCCCGGGATATCCCTTCAACTAAAGCATGCTTCCGCGCAGAACGTCTCGGAGACTGCACAACACATCGCCTCAATGCTTCAATATTCTCAGGCGTACGAGCGCTCGTAGGTCGACCAGGTGATTTTCTTTTTAAAGCTGAGCCTGTTGCCCTGAAATTCTCAACCCACTGCAAGATGGTTTTCCGATCTGGAACGTTTTGGTTCCGTGGAATACTGAAACGTCTTCGAAAGGCCCTCTGCACGGCGATCACGGAACGGTTGTTTGTGAAGAACGCTTCGACAGCGAACGCATGGTGTGCTCCCGACCACGCCATGTTGGCAACTGAGGACGGTTGGGGTTGGGCTACCAAGAGACCCTAGCCCCGCCCCTCCCGCCTCACTACTGCCAGTGCTACAGCCTTTCGAAATGTGGGAGGTTTTTTTGGGTCACCCTGTTTGGGTCACACGTTAGATTTGTGGGGGTGGGGGTACGAGCATAAGAATTCTGGATATGAACCGTGCAATAAAGCAGAACAATATGGGCCGTGTAATGAGCAGAAGAATTCTGATGTAATAAGTAGGGAACATGTAGTTTAAGGTTGTTTAAATGTTCATCACACGAGGGGTGGTAACGTGCTAATTATCTCTAGGGTTTAAGGCTAGTTTTCTCCTGTGCGTCACACCCTCTAAATTTTCCCAAACCGTTTTTGTGCACAATCTTTGAAACAACAACAACCGCCAACTATAAGCAAGCAGGTTCCCGGACACTAAGCCCGCCCTCATGGACCTAATAGGCAAAAGGACCCGCCCAGAAGAGGTGGAGGAATCAGAGGCAGGCAGGCCATGCCCGGAGGTACATGATTGGCGTATGCCCGGAGGTACGTGATTGGCAGGCAGGCATGGCACGGGCAGGCCATGCCCGGAGGTACGTGATTGGCCCATAGGACATGGGCAGGGCGAACTGGGAGGGAAACGACACGATTGTCTCTCAGGAGTGAAGAGGAAGAGCCCGTTTTCTGTTGGCCGGACAAGAAGTCCACAACAAGAAGACTTGCATCACCATCTTGGTGCTGGAGGTTTTTGTCCAAGCTTGCTAAGAAAGAGGAGCTCTTGGCTGCATTGGTGGCTGTTGGAAGAAGGTTTCAACTGTTGGGTTCTTGGTGAGCCGAAGGCCGTGCTGTTCGTGACAAGGACAGACACAGACAGATAGAGAGAGAGAGAGAGAGCTGTCTTCACTGCTCTGGGCACTTTCACCATCGTCAGCCGGCGCCATCTTGGGCGCTCAGGCGCGGGAAGTGTTGAACTTGGTCATCGCCACCACTCTGCACAAAAAGGGGCTATTTGAGCCACAAGATAAGTGCTGGCACGAAAAGGGATTAAATTTTCATTTTATTTTCCCCAGTGTGTCCGTATTCGTGACTGTGTAGAGACGTCTCACCATAGAATTTTAGTTTTTACCTCAACATTTATTTCGTCCTTGATTTAATTTCATTAAATCATTTGTGCATCAATTTATCATCGTGTTTGCACGTTTTGTGGTTTCGGAATAAACCCATGTGTTCCGTTCAGCTAAACGCTTCACATCTCTTCCTTCCTGTGCGCGCTAAAAATAACCACCATTTTTGGGAGTGGCCTCGGGGTTAAAGCTGGCTCGGCTGTCCGTCTCGGCTTATCTTAATCGGCTCGGGACCACGTGACAATAATAACTTTAAACGGATTTTACACATACTTTACCATGTGAGATGTGGATCTTTTTTTGGAAATGAAATGAAAAAATGAAATTTGCCTTCTTCTTTTGGATAAAATGCAAGCTGTGCCTTGACTACATTGCTGCTGATAATTTGTTTTTTAACTTCAGCACACACTAACGGACATTAATGGACCAATAAGAGATCCTTTATAAAGCCTTCTGAACAGCATGAGCGCTTTCTATTGGCCAGGACTGGACGCTGTCTCTCAAGCGGCACAAACCGGGAGAGACTGGACCAGACTAAGATCCATAGGGCCCATTCCAAAGCTTGTGTTACCTTCAGCGGGGTCTGACCTCCCGCCCGAGATAATGGTCACGCCTCCGACTCCGACAATGCACACGCCATGTTGTGGTACCATCTCTGAGGAAACCAAGCAACGTCTCAAGGTGGGATCTTTGCTCTTCCTTGCTTACACATGGCGTGCGTGCGGTAGCATTAGCTGGTGGACATTAGAGATCCCACGTTGTCATTCCAAAATAGTAGACTATAAGGTGGTTTGATACGGTCAACTGATTGTGGATGTAGTATTGTAGTATTGTGCACAGTCATGTATTTGTATTTCTCCGTGAGCATATTTTCATGTGTGGTATGTATGCATGTATGTTTATTTGTGAAATAATTTCGCCCAGAGGGAAGTAAAGGCCTTTAGTCAGGAAAAATGTCTCGCATCGCACTGCTTTGCTGAATGTTTTTTTTTTTCGGCCACAGTTTTTTACCCCCAAATATTATTGAAACCAAGGCCGCATCCATGCCTGGATTTCTGACTTCCTCCACTCGCACAGTTCATGCGTCTTCTCCTTCCCTCGACAAGTGGAGACTGAAATTTGCTAAGCCAGGGTTTTGGGCCCAGTATTTTTCCTAATCTACATAAATGACCTTTCCAATGCTCTGGAAAATCAATTCCTTTTTGCAGACAATGCCACATTGTCTTACAGTACCACATCCCATTGTCAGGGAGACAGTACGTGCATCACTCTGCTGATCTGGAATTGATTAGACGCTAGTCTGATAAATTGAACATGTCCTTCAATTCTGGAAAACCTCATCGTCTCGGTCTCAGTCTAACTTTGGAAGAAATGCCAACTTAACCGACCTATATGATTCCATTGTCAGCCACTGGAAGCTGGAAGAGGTCCAGTCTCTTTGACTTCTAGGCCTCAACATCAGCCATGACTTTTCCTGGGTTATTCACTTATCAAAGCTGGCCTCCAAACCCAGTGCCAGACATCCGTCATCCATTGAAAAAGGAAAACGAATTACGGCCTACCTACAAAGTATTGCGTCTGTAGGTCAGTGGAGTACTACTGCCGACCATATGAGCTGAGGCACCTACACGCTACACCCCTCCCCACTCCCCCGACTTTTTTCCTGTTCATGGAACCACCTCCCAGAGATTGTTAAGTTGCACTCCACCCTTCTACAGCTTCAAGCAAATAGTGCATACCATCTAAAATCATTCCCCCATCCCAACCTATAGTCCTTTCTACCCCCATTGCATGTTGGGATGGAGGGGGATCTACCCCCATTAACGACCTAGACACTTTTATTTTCAGGTTGGTTGGTTTCCACTCCTCTCGCTCTTTCATTGTAAGCTCATTGCCTTGCTCACTGTACCCACCTGTTACCCCGCAGCCACCTCGTTGCCTTTTTACCCTCCATTAAATTAGGGACTCATTTGTTTGTATTGATTTGAGGATCCTTCCATGTCCAACAAAGACTTGGCAGGTTATCGCCAACACCCTGGTCACATTCCTGCTCTGGCCAACTCCTAGTCGAACGTCAAATAGTCCAGTCGGTTCATGAGACAGTCTGATTTTACATGCTTTATGAGCCACCAACCTCCATACTAATGGGAAATGGAGTAAGATCACGATGACTTCTATGATCACCAGACATGCTTTCCGTTGGCTTGCATAGTTCTCATTCCTGTCTCCATGCTGGCTCGTATCCACCTTCCCTCCATGATCCTCAGCTTAAAAAAAAATGTTTGGAATAATTTTACCAATTATGATAAACCTAACTGGAACTTTGTTATAAACATTTAGCAGCTCTAAACATGACTTGGATTGAAAGTACAGTATTTTTGTTTAAGATGTACTACCTGTGCGTGCCTCCCATCACTTCGCTGATGGCATTATTCAAAAGACAGCACGTTGCACTTCACAAACATATTGCATGTCTATCTGTGAATCTCAGAGGATGTAAAATTAAGCAAAACACAAAAATGGATATTTTTATAACACATAATTGTTGTTGTCATGGTTGTTGTTGTTTGTGTGCACCTTCCGTGTACTTTTATATATTTTTTTCTATCGCTTCGAGAATTATTACTATATTTACTTTTGTGTGCTCCTCCCGTGTCATTGTAAAGGGTTCCTACTGTCGTAGAATAATAAATGTTACTGTTGGAACCGCAACATTAAAGCTCGAGGTCCCACTTCTTCTTCCTCAATCCTGGAAACTGGCTTTTAAAACGGGCGAGTTTGATTAAACGAACGAATTTTGTTCTCCAAGTAAATTAATTACTAGCTTTGCAACAATGTAAATCGATCATTGCCTTTCCCACGGTACCATTTGTATCGTTCTACGACAGCAGAAACTCTTTAGAATAAAGCGTTCGACGGAGAAACTTGGCTCTTTTTACATAAAGATAATATACTGTATTGGTTTTGAATTCGGCAAGTCCCAGGCAAACTCTATTTGACATTAAAGGATATTGTCTTGCAATTATCAGTTTACTTGGTGGAGATAGTTTTATTGGACACTTATTATAATTATTCCAAAGTACTTGCGATTGGCCGTTTATTCAACCTTGCATGTACCTCCCTGGCCAGTCGGCTATCCTTTCATCGCAGTCTGCTGCTACCGTCCGAACTGGCCACATGGACCAGACGTCCTTCGGTCTTCCTGAAATGCCTGCCCTGAGTTCGTTGGAGAGCAGCGAATCGGATTCGGACTCTGGAGATGGAGAGGATGGTATGGTGTGCATGGACATGTGACGTGGGAGGAGGCAGCGTGACACGACGAATGGAGGAACTGCTGTGATGTCACAGTTTGTTACCGAGAACCGACTCATTTGACAGAACTCTGGACGACTCTTGGTAAATTAAACGTGCAGGGATTCCGTCCAGGAACCTTTGCTCCTCTTGGCTCAGATCAGAAATAAATAAATAAACCTTGCACTCAAAACAGAATGTGCCTGACTCCATCCCTGGTTTTTTAATTGAAAAGAAAAATGGCAACCAGTGAGATGCTACAAGAGTGGTTCTTGTGAAAGTTGCAATTTTATTTGTTAGATTAGCTGTGATTGGAAGCAAATATAATTAATAAACTCGATTCCATGACAGTGTGATCTCCCAAACTTGGCACCTAGAGGCCATCATTTGTCTGCATATGACATCTTCTAATTAAGTGGCCCCATTTATTCTCACTTACATGTGGGGTTGCCTTGGGAGAACTTATTGGACCGAAATTCATCTGGAACTGCCTGGGTAGGCCTGACTTTGTTTTTCTTCTTCTTGAGGGTCTGAAGCTGATGGAGGAGTTGCAACACCAATCATGCACACGTGCCGATGAATACATGAGATGCGGGACTTGACTGCAGACAAACACAACCGCTGAGCTTCAGGGAAAGTGAGATAGCTTTCTGGTGCACTTTGGGTACTGGTGATGTCTTTCCAGGATGTTGCTTTTTCTCTCTATACTTTGTGGAGTATTTAAGGAGGAAGTTCCTTTTCCCCAAATATGCCAACCTCAAGGGGGGATGCCTGTGCTCTATCCTTTAAATGCTAAGTGGCAAACAAGGAAGCAGCTCACACCATTTTAAAAGTCTTTGGTTATGACTCTGTGTGGTTCAAACCCAGACCCAGAGTGGACACGAAGCATTATTCCACTGAATCTGATGTTTGGGAATTTTTTTTTTAACTTTGACAGTTTGAGTGGAATTGGGGTAATAGGATAGCCTCGAGGAATGTACACTGGCATCTGAGCTGTCTAGCCTGGGTTTGAATCCTGACGAAGCTAAAAACTCGTCCTGGTGTCTCGCAGGCAGAGCGAGCCATCAATGTGTGTGCCGCCCCTCGGATGAACGTTAAACCGGGTGCCCCGTCTGCCAGCATTAGGTGAAAGACGTCAAAGATCCCAGCTAGTTCTCTGGTGAAATTATGGTGCACGGCTAGCTTATTTCCCTAAAATGTATAGAAAGTACAGCTTTCACCAGAACCACACAGTATTTCACTTTAAACTTGCCAATGTTTCTGAAACGATGGTCTTGAAAGACTTAAGACTCTAATCTTAAGGGTCACTTTTCCAGTGCCTTGTCCCCATCCATGTTTGGAAGACGAAAATCCTTTGTCACGTGCATGAGGGTGTGGAGATATCTGATGGAAATGTATAGCTGCAAGGTTACTGCCAACAGGGTCATGGCTGTTGTAATGTTTATCGAAACTGTTTTTGGCAAAATTAATCAAATTTGTTTTGCAATAGTAATCCCCCCTTCTCCCTCCCCAATGTTCAGCAGCTTGTTGCATGACTGTGTACCTGCTGTGATTATATATGGGTGTCTCGTCACACTCCCACTATAAAAGAGGGCTCGGGGAGGTTGATTGTGTGCCAAGGCAAATTGACACCGAGGGGTGCACTTACAAACTCATCCTGCCCACAAAACTTTTGATTGCAAATTGGATTGTTTGTAAAGTATAAAACCTGCAGTGCAACTATGTACATGGGACATAACAAAATTATCGCAGCAACTACCTGTTTAATGGTACTAACATTGGTTACTTTGGCAGTACCCTTTCATCCCTTCACCCATGATGGGTTGCATCGTGTCACCATAGATGTTTTGTGTGCATTATCCACAGGGATTTGTGAAAAACCTCCACGTGGTCTGTCCCTTCTGGTGAAACTCCCAAAATCCAGACTCTCACCACTCGTTTGTTCCCATTTTTCCTGCATGTGGAACCAACTGTCTTTCATTCTCATTCTTCCTTCCAGGTTGTCAAGACAGCTGTTCGTGACCATCCCCATCCACAACCATGATCTTTTCTACCCCCAATGTAACCCTCCCCAAGGCCACATCTTTCTGGGTTTTCAATTTTTCCTTCCACTTCTGTGATTGTTGTTCACGTTGTTGTTCGCAGTTGTATCCATTATTGTTTACCTCTTGTTCCTCCACATCTCTTGTTTCATTGGGTGTCTTTTTTTCCATCAACTCTGCTGTTATGGTCTCCTCCCTCTAGTTCTGTTACATCCTCTTCCATTCTGTGTTCTAGCTCCTCCATGAGCCTCAACACTATACAAAAAACAGTTTTGAAAATACAAAAGTACAGGTTTTGGAAGATCAAGGTGATGGGAGAGTCAGGCCCACAGGTGAAATGAATGAACAGCGAAATGGGAAGGGAAGAAAAGCCCTGTGCAAGAGGGTTGGGAAAGATGAGGTTAATCGAGGGAAGAAAGGACAGCGGGCAGGAACATGGGACAACCTGAACTTCCTGAATTGAGGAATAAAGTGTCTTGCCGATGGTTGTTGCCAAATCCAAATCCAAATATGAAATTTGTCGATAAACCAAATTGCCCTGAGGGGTGAGTTGGGGAAATGCACACAAAATTGTACACATCAGACAGCAGCACAACCCACAGATTGGAAAGGGTTCCAGAAATTGATCACCTTGTACTTACCGAGTAGTCACGAGGGATGGATGGTATGGAATTTGAAATCCCACAGTTGCTTCTTGATTGCATAAGTCATGTTCTCATTGGACAATGTGCTCCTTTGCTTGTGCATGACCTTAAAATAGTGCATCATGACCTTTTTAATTCAATAAAAGAAAAACACTTTGTAACATTTGATTTGTCTAAATTTTACTTTAACATGGGGGGTGGAGGTGAAGGGGGGAGGGGGGGAACTGGAGAGGTCATGGAACACCTTATCCCACGCAGTATTGAGAAAAGGACATGGGAAGAATCTTTTAAACTCTTGATTTTCGTTTCCGAGCATGATCGATCAATACCAGGACTAATGGGAACCGTATGACACCGATTGGTCAAACGGACCAGTCCTGAACTGAACCTTCTGCCAACTCTTCAGAGAAACTGACGATTGTGGAACTATCTTTGAGAAACAGATGCACAAAACGAACATCTTTTCGACAAATTTAGCTCCGTCGTTGCATTGCAAGGTGACGCCATTTTTGTCTGAATTTCAGTTACTCCGCCCTTGCGGCAAATTTGATTGGTCGAGTCGGTGTATAATTTTGCCCAAGTACTGCAGAACTGAAGTTTTTTGGAAATGCTAACATGGTGATTTATCTTTTAGTGTTCAAATATATAATTCAATTGAAATAAAATAATTCAAGACGAAAAAAAACCCCCCAATTGAATCGGAAGCTTACCGCCGTTGACGCAGCGTCCTTTACACCACCTTATTTAATACGTTTCATTAGTTCTTCGTGCTAGTTATTTGTGCCCTTTATGATTCCCCTAAAACAGTAAGTTTCCTGTTTGGAATGATTTTACATTTTGTTTGACTGCCAGACAGACTGAAATTGCTTTACCATGCTCGGGACTAGACTGCTCAGGCTGTACAATTTGCCAAATTCAGAACCAAAGTACTGCTAAACTGCAGGTTTGTGTGCTGACTCGTGTTCTAGTGTTCAAAATACAACATTAAATTGAAGTTGAGATTATAGACCAATGTCTGCCAGACAGGCAGAGTGAAGTGATTGCTTAAACCCACTTTGCGCTACACGTGTGGGATAAAAATCTATTCCTTCAAGTTGGTTTCAAACCGAGGTTGATGTGGTTAGAGAAAACCTACTCACGCTTGGAAATGAGCCTGTTGTCACTGACCTCATCATCACTGTGATTGAAAGTATACAACCACTCAATCAATTGTTTTGTTTTTTAACAAATACAGTATCTCATTACCACAAAGATAAAATCCAAAATATGTCACTCGTCCTTCCAGGGGATAAACAAAAATGTGAAATGGAATGGGCGACTATTTTACGCAGTGCAGTACATCAATCCCAGTTCCTTTATTATTTACCTACGCAAATCTGGCAGGATTTTATCACCCACCCCACAAACCTGCCCTCCTCCCCTCCCCAAAACATTCACTTGAATCCCCCTCATTGTATACACTAGGGCATGCCCGTACTATATATATATCTAAAATTATATCCCCCCCCTCTATTTACATGAAATGGTTTGGTCCATTCGCAAAGCCAAAGCGAACGGCTTGCGAGTACGGTGACAATCCCCCCCCTCTATTTACATGAAATGGTTTGGTCCATTCGCAAAGCCAAAGCGAACGGCTTGCGAGTACGGTGACAATCCCCCCCCTCTATTTACATGAAATGGTTTGGTCCAAAGCGAACGGCTTGCGGAGTTTGGTAAAGAAATCGCCATAGCTCGGTAACTACTTCTCCGATTAATATGAAACCTTGAAAAGGCACATCCTCGGGTCCCCAGCAATATACCTGGCAAGTTTCAAGTATATCGGACCCGTGGTTGTCGAGAAACAGCGGTCACAGACAAACAAACACACAGACACACAGACACACAGAGATTACTGGAATTATAGATAGATAATCAGGCTCTGAAGAAGAGCTAGAACACAGAATGGGTCAGGACGAAACGGAACAAAAGAAACGGCAGAAGGAGAAAGTGAGAAAATCAAGGGACACAGCCAAACAAGGGATACGAGTGATGATAAGGGGTAGGGGAGAACGCAAGGAGTGGACATGATGGATGCATAAAGCAAATTTTTTGTGGTGGGGGTGGGGGTGGGGGGAGAGGTTTGCTGGGTGTGGTTTAACGTGTGTAGAAAGATTTGAGAATACGAATAACAGCATGGAATGCAGGTAACATTATGAGAGGTGACAGTATAACCCAACACTTTGAACAGACAGCAGCAGAACATAGGATTCAGTCTTTTTTTTTTCTTTTTCTTTTTTTGTATACAGAATCGAGGCTCGTGAAAGAGCTAACATTTATCACACAAACAAATCGAACAGACAAACAAACAAAGTCCACAAGATGTGGAGAGAAGGGGAAGCACACAAACACATTTGAGAGCATGGACATCGGGAATGTGTGGGAGGGAGAGGGCTTGGGGGGAGGTGGCGTGGGAATGGGGGTGGGGGGTGGGAGAAGTATAAACACAAGGACACCAAGGACTTCCAGGAAAGAAGTTGGTATTTCAAAAAAGTGGATTTGGGGTGAAATTAGTGGGGGTAGAAAAGATCAAGGTTTTGGATGGGGGAAGATAAGAGATGGTGGTGAACAGCTGTTTTAAAGACCTGGAGGGAGGAGTGGGATTGAAGAGAGTGAGGGAGTTTGTTCCAGAGGCGGGAGAAAAGAGGAGTGAAGGTGAGCAGAAAGTCTTGATTTTGGCAGTTTAACCATAAGAGGGTTGCAGGCAGATCTTGTGCGACCTGTTGGAATATTTGGGGGACAGAGCCCAGAGAGAGCTGAAGGAGCAAGGCCGGAGAGGAGTCGGTAGAAGACAGAAAGACCACCAACCTGCCTGCGGTGAGTAAGCGAAAGGCCCTCGGAGGTAGCTTCATCGTGGGAGATTCCAATGATTCTGAACGCTTTGGTTTCAACAGCTTGAAGACGAGCTAGGTGTGAGGCAGGAGCACCAGCCCAGAGGGGAGAGCAGTATTCCATTGAGCTGCGGATGAAAGCCTTGTATGTGGTGAGGAGCTCAGGTGTGCCAAGGAAGGACTTCGCACGATGGAGGATGCCCAGTCGGCGACTGGCTTTGGAGGCCAGATTTCAAATGTGGTTTTCCCAGGAAAGATCATGGCAGATAGTGAGACCCAAAAGCTTGAGTGACGGAACTTCTTGGAGAGGATTATTCAGAAAGTGGATGGGAGGGTTATCCAGTCGGCCTTTTCGGAGAGACATCGTAAGAGTGTGAGATTTGTCAGGATTGAAAGACATGTTCCACTTGTTTGCCCAGTCTGTGATTTTGTCCAGGTCTGCAGAGAGTGAGGAGACTGCAGACTGCCGATCTGAGGGATGAGGAATGGAGCGGCAGAGAGTGGACTCATCAGCAAAGAGATAGAGAGGATTTTCAAGAGTCGGGACCAGAAAAAGCACAGGGCCCAGAACACTGCCTTGGGGAACTCCAGCCTGAACAGGAAGAGGTGATGAGAGAAACCCATTCAGGGCCACATGTTGACTACAACGAGAGAGGAAGTCCGCCAGCCATGCGTGGAGATTTCCATGGATACCAAAGGAGGAGAGTTTGGTGAGCAGAGCGGGGTGCCAGACCATATCGAAGGCATGTGATATGTCAAGGGAGACAGCTCAAATTTCCTGTTTGGCATTGAGGACCTCCATCCATTGTTGAGACAGCAGAAGCAGCATGTCCAGAGTAGAGTGACCTGGTCTGAAACCAAATTGATGATCAGAGATCAAGCCATTGGAGAAGAGGAAAGATTTCATATCCGAAGCAATGATGGATTCCATGACTTTGCTGATAATTGGGAGAAGGCTGATTGGTCTGGAGTTGCTAGGATCTGTTTTTGCACCTTTTTTGTGTAAAGCGGTGATGTTGGCTGATTTCCAAGCAGATGGCAGATGACCTTGAGCAAAAGAGATTGTGAAGAGAACCGAGAGAGGGAGTGAAAGAGCAGAAGAACAGGATTTTAGGGCCCGTGGGCTGATGCCGTCAGGTCCAGTTGCAGAATCACAGTCGAGGGTTGACAAACTTTTCCCCCTTGTCAGGAGGAAAGGACACAGAGTCCAGGAGCAGCTGGGTATGATTGGGTACGGTGGGTACAGAGAGGGATGGGTTTGGGACACAAGATTTAGAGGCAAACACAGAGTTGAGGCATTCAGCTTTTTCACGTGCAGAGTCAGCTGTGTAGCCGTTTGAGGTAAGGGAGGGGATGGAGGGGGAACAAACACCAGAAACAGATTTGACCAGATGCCACCAGGATTTGGAAGAGGGAGACAGATAAGAGAGTTCGGTCTTGAGAAAGGAGAGATATTGTTTCCTGGCTCTCCTGAGGGTGGACACACACTTGTTTCGGGCTTTGTGAAAGGAAATGAGATTTCCTTCCGTTGGATTTGCTTTCCAGGAGACGAAGGCAAGTTGTTTCTGGGCAACAGCCTCACCACAAGATTCCGTGTACCATGGACGGGAGGAAGGGTATGACAACTGAAGACGAGATGGGATAAATCTGTGCATGAGAGAGAGCAATTTACTTTGGAAGAATTCCCAGGATGAGTTGATGTCAGAGGTGGTAGAGATGGGAGACCAGTCCAGATGATTGATGGCTGCTTGAAGACCGTGCCAGTTGGCCTGAGTGAAATGCCAGACTCGTCGACGCTGAGCAGGCTCCCTGAGGATGGTCAGAGAGATGTCCACTTTAACAAGGACATGATCAGATGATCCGATCGGAGCAGAAGAAGAGCAGCAGACATTTTCAGGGAAGTTAGTCATAACCAAGTCCAGAAGAGAAGATGTTCCGTTGACTGAGATCCGGGTCGGGAAATTGACAGATTGTGTCAGTCCCAGTGAGTCGCAGAAGTCCTTTGCTGAAGAGCCATGGCTGGTGAGAGAGGTACCCACACCCAGCCAACTGGCATGGTGACAATTGAAATCACCACATATGAGGAAGAGAGAGTTGGGATGAGTAGATAGAAGTTGGTGCATATCATCAGACAGCGAGATGTAGATGGAGTCATCACTGTTTGGTGGACGGTACAACACACATATGAACAAGAGGTGGGAGCGAAGGGGAAGCCGTAGCCAGAGGTATTCCTGGGGGTGAGGTGGAGAGAGTGCAGTGCAGGGCGAGTGAGGAAGAGAGTTTTTGATAAAGATAGCAACCCCGCCTCCAGGACGAGGCTCAGGTCTATCATACCGGAGGAGGGAGTAGCCCGGGAGAGATACTATGGAATCAGAGACATCATAAAGGAGGAAAGTTTCTGTTAAGCAGATCACGTCTGGTTTGACAGAAGCAACCTGTATGGAGAGATCAGTTAAGTTTGAACGAAGGCCCCGGATGTTTGAGGTCCATACCGTTAATGAAGAGGAAGGGGGAGCATCAGATACAGAACAGGGGGGAGGAGGGGTAGGGTAAGATGTGGAAGAGGTGGAAGAGATAGGGAGAGCTGTTGAAGGTGTGTCAGAGATTTCAGAATAAAGTATGCTCATTGGTCTGGCGTTTGACCGATGACCTACTGGTTTGATTTGTTGTCATTAGGTCAAGATAAGCGCACGCATCACGTACAGTTAGCATTAGCAAGTCAGACGGCGCTTGGCGCCAAAATGTTTCAGTGAGGGCAAGCAACTATCAGACTGCACTTCGAACAGAAATGGATATAAGAAAATGGCTATACGGTGCTGCTTCTTCAAGGCCTCCTCCAGCTTCACCAACGGAAGAGGGAGCAAATGCGCCCAGCACGGCCACCTCTGAAGAGCAACATCGTCTCAGAGTACCACACACATCTGATCGGAATGCCCAGTGTACTGACTGCTTTCAAACATGCCTCAACATTTGGCGCCTCCACAGCAATGTGCGAGAATTCATTCTCCACTCAGAAACGTATTTTCAGACCACAGACACGCAATGCTCCACAAAAGAAAGGCCCAGTTGGTTCAGCTAGCGTTTGAGAGGGACTTAACCCGAAAATGCACAACTGAGTGGAAGGACACCATTCTTAGGAGGTTCAGCACCAACACTCGCCACCTGCAACTCTTCTGAAGGTAAGCCATTCGTTTAATTCACTTTATGATGCCAGCCTTGGCTTTCATGATTATTACGCAAAATATTGAATGAGTTTTGGGTCTGTCTGCATTTATTCGGTAAGAGTGGAGAAAAATAGTCTATTTCAAATGATGGTCCAATGATGCGCACAGTGCAGTGAGTGAAAGGGTGAAAGGGTGAAAGAGATGTGGCTTGCATGTAGGCTATATTTTGTGCAGTGTGGGGGCACAGTGCAGTGTGTGTGTGTGTGTGTGTGTGTGTGTGTGTGTGTGTGTGTGTGTGTGTGTGTGTGTGTGTGTGTGTGTGTGTGTGTGTGCAAGAGAGAGACTTTACAGCATGTTTTTAAATTGTAACTGGGTTGGTGTGTTGATTGTTGACGGCAAACTCTTATTATCAAGCATTTACATCATAGATTGAGTTCTCGAACTGCAGTTTGTGCCCCCCCGCGGTTACCCTAATGCCCCCCGATTAGATTTGTTCTGACGCCGACTCTGCTCTGAATGAAAAACGTAAAGGTAGAGCATGGCGATTGTGATGTATGACAGGTTCGACGATATGTTCGGCATGAACGGCATATAAATCAAAATGGCGGTGCGTGGAGAGTCAGCCGCCGTACCGCCATAATGACATCAGACGTAATCACATCACCCTGACATGTGACCAGATCCTCAGCTCTGATTGGTATACGTTTGAGGGGACATACATACTGTTACGTGTGTGGGGGTAGGTAATGAAATACCTTAGTCAGGTAGAATTGTATAGAGTAGTGTGCTCCGAATGTCGCGAAGAAGAAAACTTCATGTATTTAAGTCAGGACCGGATGTCTGTGTAAGCGTTATGTGTCTCCATGGGAGGGGTGGAGCTATGCTAATTAGTTAGGGCCTATGGATAAATTCCCAGTGTGTAATTGCCCTTGTGATTTTTCCCTTTGTTCTTATAAAGCACACTCGGCCAGCCACGCGATCGACACGTAATTGCAAATAACACAAGCACCGACGATACCCAGACGCGATTACACCACCTAGACAAATCATCTCGATGAGTGCCAAGAGTGGCCATGAGGACACGCCCCAAAGACCGATTGGTTAAAGAACGATGGGGTGAGCGGATGGCGCGCGGTGATTGGAGCGAGTATGACATCAGAGAGAACGTTTGAGACCGAGGAGTAAAAAGGAAAAAGTCCTGCCATTTTCTCTCTTCTTTTTTTTTCTGTCTGTCTGTCTGTTTGTCTCTGTCTCTCTCTCTCTATTCCTGGCTGCATGGAACGCAGTTCCCATTTTGCTCTCTCTCCCTGTGCCCTCGACGGAGGCGGCTGCGCGTGGAACAGTGCGCGCTAGTAAAGCGAGTTGGGGAGCCCTGTGGATCGCGAGGATCGGAGGAGGAGGGAGTTTGGCCATCGCTCCACGGTTCGGTGGCTACTACGGGCACGACGGCGCACCATTTGTGCGGTTCCCGCGCGGTGGTTCCACGACCGGTCAAGGACGTGTATTGGCCAACCACACGACAGTTTATCTTTATTTTATCATTCCCTGTGTCTGTATTTGAGTCTGTTGGAGGGTCCCTCATTTAGGAATTAGATTTTACCTTACCTTTCTTTTTTTTATCCTACCATTTATTTTCATTAAACCATTATTTGTTGCATTTCATTTGTTGTATTGTTGATTTGCCTGTCCTGTACGTTTATTTGTTGTGGGGATCGGATAACCGTGTGCAGTCCATCCATGCAGGTAAGGACCTCGCTACCCTCCACCACCTCGCTACTTCCCCGCTACCCTCCCCGCGCGTGCAAAAGGTACCGCCATAGTTGGGTATACGCCTCAGAGTTAAAGCTCGTTTGGTCATCTGTTGCCCTGAGGTCTTCACTACAGGGTAGATACGACAATACATACATACATACATACATACATACATACATACATACACTGTTCGAGGCGGCTTTGCCCTATGGGCTACACCATAAAAAAGGACTCGATTCACACACTGAAACAAGACTTTGTTTGAAAATTTAATTCATGAGTAAATTTGAAATGGAAAGATGAAATTTTGATATTGAAGGCCTGGCCAAGAGATTCCACCACCAACCTGAGCTCGGCTCACATTTCAGGCAAATGGTCTTTCATTGTAACTAACATTCTGTGGAGCGAGGTTCTGGAATGTTAGGTACATTCTGTCAAAGAGAAGAAAAAAAAAATCATTGTCAACATTATCAGTACGTTTTCTTGTTATTATTTCATATGCAGCAGACAGGTGCGGGTAGCATCATTTCCTGGGGACCAGCAGTGCCGCTGATGCAGTTCCCCCATGTAGATTAGAGTAGGAATTTGTTCAGGGCGTCGGTGATAATTCACCTACTCTTCACGAAAGACACCGTGGGATCTTTAACAGTGGGGATTCCCAGTTTAACGTCCATCCGAGGGACGGCACACACATTAATGCCCCACCATGCCTGCGAAACACCAAGACGACAGGTTATAGCTGGGTCAACATTGAAATCCAGCTGAGACAGCTCAGAGGGGACTCTGTACCTCGACGCTATCTGGTCAGCTCGATCAGTATGTAGGAGAGTTAGATTTCAACAATCCCAGAAAATGCAGCTTTTTCCCCCATATATGATTCGGCCCTTTGTCACAATCACAATCCCCATCTTTCCCCTCCTCTACCAAATAATTTCTCCCTCTCACCTGTCTGGTAAAATTGCCAGCTGGATTTTCACAATCTGGAAGATCCTTTTATGAGCAGCTTTGGCGTCCCTCAGTTCCCCGATATTTCCCAGTGTGGCCAAAGCGCAGGGTTCACCGCTTCCACCAAAGGTCATCAGCTGATCAGGAATCACATGCACAGCAATGTACTGCACAAGAAGCACAGGAGGAACTGAAGGTTGAAGAAACAAAATTGCAGGTGGATAGCCCTGCAATAGCAGGGATGCTGCTTTATGTCACAAGCTTTTCTTACCTACCCCACATCCCAAAAATTGTGACATCACATGGGCACATTCCATAGCAAGCATCACTGCCCAACAGAGGAATTAGTACGATTGAGAAAACAACAGGCATTTTAAGGCCATTTTCCCTGCTAGAGCGGGGGTTAGCCTTGCGGGCCCCATGACAATCTTCTCCATTTTGCCCTATTATCTGCATCTCCCCTTGTTAACCCCCATGCCCGCATTTCTTCTTCCACCACCTTTAGCCAAGTCTTTCTCGGTCTTCCCCGTCCTCTACTTCCTTCCCCGTCCTTCTACATTCATTTCCATCACTCTTCTCAACCAGTCACTTTCATCCTTCCTCAACACATGACCAAACCATCTCAACCTGTTTCTCTTCACAGCATCCATCACAGGCTCTATTCCCATCATCTTTCGCAATTCATCATTTGTCTTCCTCTCTCTCAACGATACTCCGCACATCCACCGAACCATTCGCATTTCCACCCTTTCCACCCTTCGTTGCTGCTCTACGTTCATTACCCATGTCTCGCTCCCATAAATCATAACACTTCTCACACATGCAGCATACACCTTTCCCTTCAACTTCAACGACACTCCCCTCCTCGTCAGCACACCACTCAGTTCCCGAAAGTTCTTCCATGCACATCTCACTCTAGCAACCGTCGCCGAGTCTGATCCACCTTCTCCATTCAGCATGTCTCCTAGGTAGCAAAACGTTTTCACACCTTCCAGCTTCATGCCATCTCCAAGATCCAACTCAACATTTCCTCCATCTGTAGCTCCCTCTGTGCACACCTTTCACTTGAATGTAGCTGCCACACTCGTTAATGACCCTCTCAGACCACTACATTTTTGATGAACCCACTCAGCGCACATTGTACATTGAATGGAGTTCACTCCGACACCCTTCCTGCACACAGCACATGGCCACTTCCCAGTTCTTTCCACCTCACCACATGCTTTATCACTTGCCATCACCTTCGTCTTTCCGATATTAGTACGATTGAGAGATGTGATAAAAGCTTTTACATAATCACACATAATCAAATGTCAAGGACACTAGACTTCAAGAAGTCTCCAATGTCAACGTTTAAGAAAAGGCCAATTTCAAAGTTGTTTTGTTTGTTTTCAGCATATTTGAGTGCACACTTTCAAACACGCATCAGGGTGCCAACATCACACCAGTGTCACGTCAGAGTTACCTTCCAGCTTTCATGAGATATACACGGGGGTGTTGTAAAGGTTCTCAGAACGAGATGCAGTACAATTAATCCAACAAGTGCCAACATTTAAGTTTTCAGTGTAGAAGTGCAAATAATGTAATATATATAAAGAAGAAAATTCGTTTGTTTGTTACCTCCACCACCGGAGGTGGATGGAGGTTATGTTTTCACCCGTCTGGTGTTTGTCTGTCTGTCTATCTGTGTTTGTGAACAGGACATCTCAAAATGTTGTGGACGCATTTGGACAAAATTTGGTGAAAGTTTGGGTATGTGACACGAATAAAATTATTAGATTTTGGTGAAGATCCGGATTCGGATCTGGAAATTATTCAAGTCATTCTTCACCATTGAGTGATAGGGCCAAAATCGATATACAAGATGATATTTCAAAATGATGTTTATGGATTATGACAACACTTGTTGGGGGATGAGTTGATTAAGCAACAATAACAAGCAGATTAGATTTTGGTTCAGGTCCGAATCCAGATCTGATCTATCAGTGGATACGAAACATAAACTGTTCAGCCAGGCGGAGGTATTCTCTCTACTGAGTGCCGGTTTAGTTACCCTGCACTCACGAAGCGAAAAACGGGGTTAGGCGATCGGTTGTGTCAGTACATGTGGCGTACGTACGCCCTGCATTATTAAAATTCATTTTCTCAGCAAGCGTTGGTCGATTTGACAAAATTTTACACCATCGGAGCACCTCCTCCTGTGCAATTTTTTTAGTGACAATTATAACGTCATAGGTCACGTGGTATGGACGACATCTTGGAAAAACGTTGCACCTCTGTATTTCCAAAACCGCTCCATGGAAAGTTTTATTAGAGATTTTTATCAGAACAATTATATTACAGAATGTAAATGTATGATGTCTTTGGTCACGTGGTTTGACAGCCAAATTAGATCAAAGAAAAAAAAACACTTAAAAGACAGAACAGTTGGCTCGCACCAAGTAAAATTGGCTTCTCAATCGGACAACCATATGTCCGATTGAGAAGAAACTTTCAGGGTATGAATACCATCTAGTTTGCTGATGCATTCAGACCGTGCAAGAAACAATGCAACCAAAATTTGCATAGTCTCCTTTTTCTTCCAAATGAAGGTCGAGGGCTATGTTTGGATTTAAAAAAATTGAACCCAGATAAAACCAGATAATTGGCCTTCAGGCATCGATCGGGTCTTGTGCTTATACATTGCCTGGGTTTTTTTAATGCCACCGCCGACAAAGTAGCTGGAGGCATTTTGCTTTCGTGTTGTCCGTCCTTCCGTACGTCCGTCCGTCCGTACATACAGGCTAAACCTCGTTTTTCTCAGCAACCATATGTCCGATTGAGAAGAAACTTTCAGGGTAGGAGTGACACCCATGCAGAATGTTTTTTTATGATAATTGTGACGTCATAAGTCACGTGGTATGGCAGCCATCTTGGATTAAAAGCAAATAATTAAAAATTATTTCTTGGAAACTGCTGAATGGAAAAAGTTAAAACTTGCCACATTGTCAAGTACTCCCAATGGGGAACAAAAGCATGATAATGATGACATCATAGGTTAAGTGGTATACCAGCCAAAAAATGTTTTAATCGAATTCCTTATCCTAAAAATCTGAAATTGCATGCACATGATCCATGACCCATTTGTATTGAAATATTAAATTTATGACATCATTGGTCACATGGTTTGGCAGCCATATTGGATTGAAGGAAAATATTAAATAATTATATCTCTGAAACCGCTTACACTATCGATGCAAAATTTTACAAATATCATCTAACAGCACTGTTGCATATACTGTAGTTTGAAAATGATGTCATAGGTCACGTGGTTTGCCAGCCATCTTGGATAGAAAAACGAACCTTATCCGATCAACATGAAACTTCACAAACTTGATCCCCTACCCATACATATGCAGAGTGATGGCATCTACCCATTGTGGGACTATGCGGAGGCATATTGGCGACACAGTCGCATTGTTCTAGTTTTTTTCTGAGGAGCGATCGAGTAAGATCGTATGTTGAGGTTTGTCATGATTTGTTGTCAACAACACAAATTTAATCATAGCATTTACACATGCGCTTGTGAGTGAAACGATTGCTTTACACAGATTTATTATAACACCTCCGTGTTCAGACCTCGAGTGTGTGAGTTCCTATACCCTGCCTGCATTTTTCCCCAAGAGCGATCAAGTAACATGTATTATTAAGATAATATTGTTGCGGATATGGGATTTGCATCCATCCATATCCGCTTGTAAATATTCCCCTATTTCCTCAATACTTCCCAACTCTCCCCAATCCCCCATTCCCTAGTCCCATTTTCTGTAAACAACACTCTGTAGACCCGACCTCCCCCTATTTCCCCCATTAAATGTCGCATCCAGGTCCACCGCATCTCATGTAAGACAACTATAGGACATCTTGCTAGTTATTCTTAGTCTATGTCAGTTAAGGATTCGTTTCCATTAATTCTGACCCTTCGTTGCACCAGAATGTGATTGTATGGCACCGTTAGGAAGTTTAGGACCTCCCAATACCTCCCCGCAGCTCTTCCTCACAGTTCTCTTCAACAACAACAACAACAACAACAACAACAACGCGCGCAGGGAGTGCGCATCCTCACTCCGGCTTGGTTGGTAGGAGTGGTGGGAGGGCACCAGGCCTTCCCAACGAGCCGCCATCGGACATGTGCTCGACGGGGTTACCAAACAGGGGCTCCCTGTCGGCTCCTCGTCAAGGGCGGAGCCCGGTAACCCCCGCACCCAATGGAAGCGGCGGACCGGCCCCAATTGGGGCGGAACCAACCAGCCGAGGGCGTGTCACTCCCCGTTGAGCATGCGCAGTGAGAGAGAGGTGACGTCAGATACGCGCTGAGCTGAGAGAAAGCAAGACGTCCCCTCCGAGCGCTGTGAGACCTCCCTGCATCTTTGGACTGTGTTTATCCTGTCCCCGAGCCAAGGTGCACCTTGTGCCATCGACCTACCTGTCCCTTCCTGCCATCAATCCCTGTGTAAGTCTACCTTGTCCGTTTGTCCGTGGTCTGTCTGGGTTAAGATAAGACTGTATTTAAGTGCCCATCTCTTCTGTGTCTTTACCTCACTCTGCCTTGTAATCAACCCCCCTTTTCTCCACCACTGTAATTATACCCTCCTCCGGAGGTCTTGAGAACTGTACTGCGTCGTTTCATCTTTCCCAGTCGTCGTGTCCTTTCTATCATTGATTTGGCATAGCGCGATTTGGCCAACATCTGGGTGAATCGGGTGAGTCGGGAAGAAAGGGGGAACAACTGTTCGGCCGCGGTTACCTCCGCTCGGTAAATAACATCCAATCCGCGGTCCGTAACAATATGTTGAGGACACATATATGCAAGTGTTACGGATTTGTCACTTCCGTTGTTGTGGTTTTCATCCACTGTAAACATTTTTGGTTCCATGTACTATTATTGTTATCGTTTAAGTGAAATAGAGATTACTGTTTTCAAAAGGTAAAAAAAGTTAGTGTTTTAAAAGAAACCGGAAACCGGATCGAGAACCGGACGAGGACGAGGAGGAAGAAGAAAAAGAAGAGGCGGAGCGAGTGAGGTCGGACAAGGAGCCGAGCTGCTTGGAGGTTTGGAGCAAATGCTGGCGAACGGGAGTCACTAGCGAACTTTGGGGTTTCCTGGGAAAGGGATTCCTGTGACAGAGTTGTTATCGCTGTGACAGATAAACCTGCGTGACAGGTTTTGCGGTTGATTCCGAAGAGAATCATTGGAGTGCCGTTACGTCTCGAGAACGGACCGTTGGCCATTTTGCCTCGCGCTTGATTTCGCATCGCTCCAGGTTTTTCACCTCGCTTCAACCATTTCACCGCATCCAAACGTTAACCTGGTGTGTGTGTGTAACGTGGATTTTGAGTGTGAATTTGCGGTTCGCCGATTGGGAGCCATTGAACGTCCATACCCGAAGGTGTGATTTCCCAGCCGCCTCTTGAGGACACTTTTGCCCATCTTTGGCACTGTGACTGTCAACCGAGCGGGATTCTGGTCTCGATACAACATCGTTCTGACGATCACTGGAGTGTGGATCGATTTTGGCTTGAAGCCGGGACAGAGACATTGGGAATGTTATTTTCACTCACTTGGAGCACAGTGAGTTATATTGTACGAAACGGATGGTACCATCATAGGAATGATATATTGGTTGTACAATTGATTAATATTGTTATTATACTGTTATTCTTGTGTGACCTTAATACAATACTTGTTTGTTGGTAACAATTGGTGTGGTTTCACCATTGATCTTTGACACACAGAATAACACATCTTTCTGTCGTGACTCCTCTCGGGGCTCGGTACACCGTGACCGGGGTTCGGAGAGGAATCCGTAAACAAGCTAATAACGGAAAATGTGCATTCCCTTGATATGTTTCTCCCCTACCTCTCATACCCCCTCCTCCCCCCCCCCCCCCCCTGTCTCGGTATGATCTATATTTTGCTTTTTAACTTTAATGTACCACGTCACGAACATCGAAACAGTGAGATGCCCGCTAGAGCACTTCTGGTGGCTTCACTCGTGCCAATAGAGGCAGCTATGGAAAGGACAATTTTAGACCCATTGTGCCTCTGGATTTATTATAACATTGTGTTCATGCTTCCCTACTAGTAATCCTCCCCCATCTGTTACACGGATATTAAACGGGCTCAACTACTGATGCTACTTACTCAATTTTTACTGTGTAGCCCATAGGGCAAAGCCATCTAGAACAGTGTTTGTCCGTCTGTATGTATATATGCATGTATGTATGTCCCCTCAAACGTATACCAATCAGAGCTGAGGATCTGGTCACATGACAGGGTGATGTGATTACGTCTGATGTCATTACAGCGGTACTGCGGCTGACTCTCCACAGTCCGGCATTTTGATTCCAATTTCGTTCAGGCCGAACATGTCATCGAACCTGTCATATATCACAATCGCCATGTTCTACCTTTACGTTTTTCATTCAGTGTGAAACACAAACAAACCGATTGTTAAAATGACCATCAAATATCGAAAGCATCAGCGTTACGGCTCTTCCAACAAAACAGTACGTACAGGCCTTCGGCTTTATGCCTCACCTTCCAGCCGTTTAAGACAAATTAAGCCCAACTTTCTTAATACAGTCGTGTATCATTTCAGGAGTATCGTTTTTGTAATAGTAATAATAATAATCTTACAATAATTCACCAAATGTCCGTCTGTCTGTTCAAAGGTACCGCAAAAACAGCTGAACCGATCGCAACGATAATTTGGGTGGGTATTCCTGGGACCCCTTGGAGTAAAATAGGCTATAGTGTTTTTCCAATTTTTTTCCAATTTTCCAGTTTTTCCAAACACGATGGAATATTTACCGATATGAACAGTGATGTGGCTTTAATTGAAATTCTACAAATAGTTTAGATTTTGATGAGAATTATGAACCTGCCGCGAATGCGGACAGATTACGGCAATGCGCGAGTTTGATAATATCCCAATACAACCGTCATTCAATCGTAATGTTAAATCGTTAAACGTTAATCGTGTTAATCGTTTTGTTAAAGTATCAAGTGATGATTGGAATTGAGTGAATACAAGTACGATTTTGAATTCTTAATTGTATTCATCCACCCGTACGGAACTTCACATCAGAATTTAAATATTTGTTTATGTCACGAATGTTGTTAAAAGTTTATTATATTAATGTGTATTTGTGATTGGAGTTATGCTGTTTGGAATGAAAAAAAGAGATATCGAGTTCAAGTGAATGACGAAATACAGTGACGGTTTTACGTTCTAAACGTGAAATTCTCGGATCGCCATATACAGATTCGCCATTGACTGGGAATGGAACACACGTACCTGTTTGTTTGCGAACGGGTACGTTTTTCATGGAAGTCCTTCACGAACTTGCTGTCCATGTCTGATGTGTGACTGAAGATGCTACAGGAATGTGGAATTTATTGGTTTCATGCTTTAGCATTCGCCGTTTCTGCATTGTCTGTTTGCTTATGGCCTCCCACCCGTGCGTAGCACGGGTACCTCACTAGTATAGTAAATATGACCATAACACTTTAATCCCAATGTCATGAATCCAAAGTTAATGGATTGAAGTGGTGTATGGTTCATGAATCAATGATAAGCGGTGTATGGTACTTACAACCGCGGAAGTAAGGAATTTGCCTCGGTTTTTTGAAAGCATGTCATTAACCCAATCTTTGTGGGGGTATATAGATTACAGTAGATCTATGGTCGGGTCTCAAGAACATTGGGTGTGTGTTCATTAGTCCCCTACCGGTGTACACCGGAGGGGACTATAGGTTTGCACTCCGTCCCTCCGTCTGTCCGTCTGTCAGTCCGTCATGCAAAGAACAGTTTTCCGGCAGTGTGTGAAATTGGGGCATATAGTTACCAGCCATTTGGGCTGGTAACTTTTCAGAGTTACCAGCCCGAAGAAAAAGTTACCAGCCTGAAGAACTGAGATGAAAATAAGGACTCAAATTGGTGCATTTTAGGAGTGTTCAGGAATAAACTCCCTAAAAACCTAATAGCAACTATAGGTCTTCTCGAATAATTAAATAAAAAAACACGAGTGAATAATATTTTCATGACACCAAATACGTTTTATTGTCAGAAAAGTGAGGAAATTTTATAAAAAGTTTGTGCATAGATCGATCAACATGTGCAGGACAGTCACAGTTGATAACTTGATGGTGAGTTAAAGTAATACAAAGTTGAGAAAAACTTGAGGTCTAGTAGTCGGTCTATGATCTATCACATTTCTTGTTAGTTTTACATATCTTCCACGGCAGCCTGTAAGTCCTCAATGTCATCCAGAACCACGTCTTCGCAGTCAGTGTCAAGGCCGGACTCATAATCCGACTGTTTGTCAGCTGCTGATATTGGCTCCGGCAGACCAGCTCCCTCAGGTTCACCACCTGCAACAGCAGCAGCATCTATCTCCGTGACCTGATCCCGCACCAGCTCTGGCAACAAGCTGGCTCCTGCTCCGCTCCGGGTGAAGTTGGGCCTTCTCGTTCTCTTGGAACAGCTGTTCCAGAAGTTGATTGCTGGCTTAGGCTCAAAGTCGGTGATGTCCTCAGATTCTAGTTGGATGCAGAGCAAATCCGACATTGTTGTTGACTTGAGCCTGTTCCTGAGATCATTCTTCATGATCTTCATTTGTGAGAATCCTCGCTCACATTTGGCCGAGCTGGCTGGCAGTGTCAATATCAGGTCAATGACTGCCAGGATGTTGGGGCACACAGGAAAGTGTAGGGCAAAATCTATCCAGACCACCGGGCTGGCAACTCAATAAAGATACCAGCCCGGGACAAAAGTTACCAGCCACAGGCTGTCGTTAATTTCGCACACTGTTTTCCGGACTTTTTTTTCTAAACTCTTAATGCTAATGATTTCAAACTTGGTACATGGTTTCCTAATGATAAGTTACAGATCAAGTTTGAACTTCACGACGTTTCGATCATATTTGACAAAGTTATGGCACGTTGAACTTTGGTAATTTTCCCAACAGTTTTCTGGACGACAAACTGCCGGTAGGGGACATGTATTGCAGCGCAATACTCAGAATGCTTGTTTACCAAGTTTCTTGTGGAGAGATCGCCAAGTGGTTTAAGCATCCGAACAAGCACGCCATTCAAAACCGTTGATAAGGAACGGCTGGCTTGGCAAGCGCGAGCTAGCTGCTTGGTAAATGAGCACAACCCGGGCTTCCTCGTGTTAAACAGTTTCGTGTAAAACAGCAGAAAAAGTGGGTTTCATTGGTGGTTTTCAAAACAAAACCTCAATTGGTGGGTTTCAAAAGGCCGCTATGAAAAACGCCATTTTGCGGCAGGAAGGGGCATGTTATTTACCCAACTCTTGTGGGGTATACAGATTACAGTAGATCTTTGCTCAGTTCTGTAAGTAAAATTTACCTCACGGATGTCTGGATTCCTCCAAATGTCTTTGTTTAATGTTATAAGCAGCATTAGCGACTGTTTAAAAAGCTAATCATGTGTGTTTGTGGTTTATAATATTTTACAAGCCCGGCTACGCCGCTGTTAGACTTTCGTTCTTGTAATAATAATAATATATTGTTGCGGTTCTCTCGCCGGCCTTCTCCCCTTATCAAGGGGGGATTAATCCCCTTGTCTTTACTGGGCCTGGCGGAACCGGGGCTTGCAACGTCCCTTCAGGACAGCGCAAAATAGGGTTTCGGGACCAAATTCTCGCTCGTACCTAAGTACTCGCACTGCCCTGGAAGCGAGGAAACGAGCCTCGCAACGAACCACGTGAGGTTGGAATACGCCGAGCGGTTTGCGTACACGTGATCCGCGCAGTTATAATTAATGGACCCGATTGGAGCGATCTTATTCGTGCCACGCTTAGTCAATTGGAGAAATCACGGGAACGATTGAATTCAGAAGAAAGGAAGAACAGATTGATTTAATGATTATCACACGTATATACAGTTCAGGACGAAGAGACACAGAGCAATCCTTATACAGGCTTAATTATCCCAGAGACAACGGGCCGGTCTCACGCACTCAAACGGGGTATTGCAGATGGGCAGGTGTTCCCCAGCGCGTCCAAGGATGGTTCTCGTCCAGCTCTCCATGGTCCCCGGCACGCCCACGAAAATGGAGATCGGCGAAGACAGGGCCACGTAGCGTGTCTCTTGAGCAAAGGCAATATATCGGGGCGAACGGTAGGGAGGGCTTTTACGGCAAAGGCGGGATGGCTTTTACGACAAAGGGGTGGTTACGCAACCTCGTTCACTCGCTTGGCTGGAATGCGCAAGTTCGTTATAACCGCGCCTGGCTGCGCCCGCGTATATCTAGTAACCAACTCTTCTTCCTCAACCCTTGGTGTTGGTTAGTGCACGCGTTCTTATCGATAGTCAAGTTCATCAAGCGGTACAGTGCGAGTGATGCAAGTCCTCTCCCTCTCCTCTGCAAGTCCTCCTGAGGGCTTTGCGCATCGGGTTATATAGGCCCGCCCCGCAAACCTTCTGGAACTCACCAGACTCTTCTCACCACGCCCTCTGACGCCGCCACCTCTGAGCCCTGATTGGCGGCTCATGCTTACCGTCATCGCCTCTGCCGCTCCCGACCTCAACGCCGCCCCCACCTCTTTAGGCCTACCTCGTGTTAACTCGACTAGTGAGCAAGCAAAGGGCAGCGAAATGGATCGTGCCTGTAGAGGTAGAATGGTTTGCAGAAGTGGGGCCTATTCTCCTGTTTTTACACAACGCAGAATTAACACTGGAAAGGGCCTACTCTCACACATACTAAGACATAACTATACTACAAATGAGGCTACATGTTGCTCATGTGACTATCTATGGGGGGTAACCTTTAACCTTTATTGAGCTCACTTTACACATCTCAAAACATTAGCAATATATATATTGTTGTGGATATGAGGATTGTGTTTTTTTTATTGTGTTTTTTTTATTATTATTGCTTTATTCTGGACCCTCCTCACTCCAGTGTTGTATAAAGGTCAAAGGGCGTTCCCGTAGTTAGTTCCATAAAGCATACATGAAGGACACTATAATATCCCTATTCAGTAGTTTATTTCCTTATTATGTGTATTAGGGTAAGGCCTTGTCTTCCATTAAGATGACACTCCATTGCACCAAGTGAAACAAGATAGATCCCCTTTCATTCCCATTCCCAAAATCTCCATTTCCAGCTACATCCCCTCCAAGTCTCCATTGCCAACCGCACTGGGCAGTTTGCCAGGTTTGTTACAGCGGTGGGTTGCTGATTTCGCCCCAAAGCCGCCATTGAACATGTGCTCAGCTCGGGGAAGAAGGGCGTGCCCGCCCATCGTCATCAAGGGCGGAGTCAGAGGGCCGTGCCAACCAATCAGGGCCGAGGCGAGCTGACCGATGGGCGTGTCCTGAAGGCCGGCGGCTTGATCGCCTGAGGCGCTATAAAAGCGCGCGCGCAAGAACCGAGGAGTAGTTGGACAGGGAGACGTGCAAGTTGTTGAGTTGAGTGGTTGGACCAGATGAGCTTTGACAAGACGAGAGAGACGAGTCCTGAAAAGAGCACGCGACATCCACACAGCCGCAGCAGCAACAGCCACAGCAGCAACAGCCACAGCAGCAACAACAGCAGCTTGGGGCCTGGACGGCAGTTTTGAGCAGGGCCGCGAAGGAACGGCGGCTGCGAAACGCACCGATCGTGCTGCAGGACCCGTTGGACCTTCCTCTCCCTCCAGTCATCCACCTCCTGCCTTTCCATCCTTTTGTGTACGTGAGTTTGTTCTGTGTGTCTTGTCCCTGGGTTAATTAAGACTGTAGGTAAGCTAGCGATTTTCACTGTGTCTCTAATATCTTCTGTACATTATTTTATTATCTTTCCTTCTTCCTTGGTTACTTTGAGCGTGTATATAATAGGAATAAATTTAGTAGTATTGCCAACCTTTTTGTCTTCTTCTTCTTCTTCACATCCGTGTCGCCTTTGTCTTTTCCCTATTGAATATCTGTGGCGCGATCCGGCCAACGTTCGGGAATCGGGTTAGTCGGGGTAACTGTTCGGCCGCGGTGCCATCCGCTCGGCAAATCAACATCTTATCCGCGGTCCGTAACAATATATATTGTTGCGGTTTTGAGAACCCACACAAGTAACATCATTAAAGGTTAAAGGTTGCACCCCATAGATAGGCCACAAGCAACACGTAGGTCATCTTAGGACGGTAGTTATTTCTTAGTATGTGTTTAGATAAGGCCATGTCCAGTAGTTGCATCTGCGTTGTGTCAAACAAATAAGAGTAGGCCCCTTTCGTTCATTTTGGCAGCCTCCCTCCAAGCGACGCCATTAAGTGCTGTTCAGTCTGTACCCCATCGCCCCTCCCAGTTTGTTACGCTCCTTGGACAGCAGCCTTCGCTGCCCTTGGGCTCGCTCAACCCAGCCCAAAGGCCACGAGGTGAGGCCCGAAAAGGGGGCGGAGCGCAAGGATGGAGGTGCCGCCACGTCAAACAGCCATAAAGGCGGAGCCGGTAAGACCACACCAGCCAATCAGGGCTAAGGTGAGATCGCCTGACAGGGCGTGGTTGGGGCTTCCAGAGCGTTCGCTGGCTTGTCTTATAAAAGCGCGCAAGCAAAGCCCTTACAGAGGACTGTGCGAAGAGGACTGCCCAGAAGAACTTCGTGGTATGAAGAGCGCATTCAGAAGGGCTGGTACGAGAGTTGAGTACGAGAGGGAGAGACGCGCTGTGGCAACCAGCTTTACAAAAGGCGAGCGCGCGGCACGCATTGCCGATAACTGCAACGTGCAGAAGGACATTGGGGAAGGGGCGCTTGGAGCGATCAGAGTAATACCGGGAGCGCGTGTAAAGGCGCCGGTACACTTATTATGTACGCGGCTAAGCGAGCAATAACCGCCAGCTTACCGACCTTTCCCCGTCACGATAATTGTCCGCTCGCGCCTACGCTACACGGAGAGCTGCCTGCCGCCCACCATCATCTGCTGGAACGAGTCAAGGACCGGGACGAGCTGTGGACGCCATCGCCGGACCTTCCACCCTACCTTCTACATCCCCGCGTGAGTCAGCGTCTGAGACCGAGTCTGAGTCTGAGAGCGAACGGGCCCGAGTCCAAGGGAATAGAATAAGCCTGAATAAGGCTGCCCTGTGTACTTTTTCTTCCTCTTCCTTGTACATCCTTTCTTTTCCTCTTCTTTGTACATTGTGAACAAATTGCCTTGTTCTTCCTGGTTTCTCCTTAATCCGATCGTCCTAGTCTTTTTTTTTTTTTGTATACTGAATCGAGGCTCGTGAAAGAGCTGACATTTACTTCACAAACAAATCAACCAGACAAACAAAATATATAAAAAGAGGGAGCGGAAGACAAGAGAAGAGTGGGATTGAAGAGAGTGAGGGAGTTTGTTCCAGAGGCGGGAGAAAAGAGGAATGAAGGAGTGAAGGTGAGCAGAGAGTCTTGATTTTGGCAGTTTAACCATAAGAGGGTTAACCATATGCAGGCAGATCTTGTGCGACCTGTAGGAATATTTGCGGGACAGAGCCCAGAGAGAGCTGGGGGGGCAAGGCCAGAGAGGAGTCGGTAGAAGACGGAAAGACCACCAATCTGCCTGCGGTGAGTGAGTGAGAGGCCCTTGGAGTTCGCTTCATCGCGGGAGATTCCAATGATTCTGAATGCTTTGCTTTCAACAGCGTGAAGACGAGCTAGGTGTGAGGCAGGAGCACCAGCCCAGAGGGGAGAGCAGTATTCCATTGAGCTGCGGATGAAAGCTTTGTACGTGGTGAGGAGCTCAGGTGTGCCAAGGAAGGACTTCGCACGACGGAGGATGCCCAGTCGGCGACTGGCTTTGGAGGCCAGATTTGAAATGTGGTTTTCCCAAGAAAGATCATGGCAGATAGTGAGACCCAAACGTTTGAGTGACAGAACTTCTTGGAGAGGATTTTCTTTTTTTCTTGAGAGAATTTCTTTCTTTTCTCAATTGGGTACGCGTGGCACGATTAGGAACCGCTATAATCGGGTCTAGTCGTTGTTAACGGCTCGAATCGTGGCTCACCGCTCGGCGTGTCCACTAACGCCGTGGTTCGGGCGGGAGTTATTTCCTTGCTTCACGGTCGGTATTAGTACTTAGGTAATAGGACTAATTCGACCAACAACCCTATTTAACACCGACCGGAAGGAACGTGATAACTTCAGGATCGCGTCGGCCAGATAAAGGACAAGGGGATTAATCCCCCCTTGATAAGGGGAGAGCCGACGTCGGAGATCCGCAACAATATATATATATATATATTTTTTTTTTGTTTTGTAAGCAAAACCTATGGCACTTAAGGTGGAATTGGTTTTGAAAGCCATTAATTAGATGTATTGGCCGATGTATATCCCAAGTTTGAATGTATAGCCTTTGAGATACGAGCACCAACACATTTATGGCAGACGGATGGACGTGAAATCGAGGGTTTCCTTAATGAAACTCGAGAATGGGAAAATGGGCGTTGCTGAAATTTGGAGCATCGATGTACAAAACATTTACTTCCTAAATTTGCAGCCGATTTCGTCCAGTAGAAGCCGACAAATGAGTTTTCAATCCCCATGTTAATGTTGCACACAGTGCCGCAGAGGTTACGTGTCTGGGTGCACAATGTAGGCACTTTACTAAAAAATTTAAATTGTTCTGAATGTCTTAATATTCTGTTATTCGATAGAGCAAACTGTTTGAAGAGTAGAACTTTTGGAATTTTGTGGATATCTTTATCGGTTCTGGAGAGTGGAGATATATGAATTTTTGTTTTAGAATATACCGTCATTTTGGTCTATTGTTTATCATGTAGCAAAGACGTTGACCCTGGTGTTGGGCTAGCGGCTAGGGTGCCGGCTTAGGATCCAAGGATCCTGGGTTCGAATCCCGGTCGATCGCTGAATTAACGCCAGGGGGGTTGACTCAGCCTGTCATCTTTCCGAGGTCGGCAAATTGAGTACCAGTTCACTGGTAATTCCCTGTTTGTCGTTAAAGGCGGCAAAAAGGGTTGGCGTCAGGAAGGGCAACCGGCCGTAAAACATTGCTTCAAAAAGGGAACGGAAAAACAACAACAACCACGGTTCCCGAAAAAGGCCAACCCCCGCTTTGCGGGGAAAAATGGCCTCTAAAGGTGGTTTTGTTTTATATTATAAAGACGCAAAAGTTGTGCAATAAACAAGATTTCATTTTGAAAAATAGAATAATTTGTCAATTTGAAAAATAGAAAATTAGAATAATAAGAATAATTTGTTGAACGTTTCTCGTTCCAATAAAATCCCACAAACTATATATGTTCAGAATCAGTAGGAACTCAGCTGTCAAAAACAGTATATATTTTTTACCTTGGCATGACCTTGACATAATATCGACGACCTTCAGATTGTGCTCGGCCCAATCGGATATGAATGGCGGCCATGAAGCTCATATTCCGGGCACAGGCAGGGCGAGGTATCACGACGCGCTACCGCGCAACGGCCGCCAGCCCCCTGCCCTTCCAAACAGTATAGAATAAAAACTAACAGGCCCATCTGGCTGATATATACATCATTTGAATCAGCAATGATTAATAGCCGGCGAAGCCGGTGTTGTCAATAAACGCGTACGTATTATGTCGAAAACCTGATTATGCCTTGGCTTGAGAATTCCGAAGCGCAATGGAGGCCGCCATCTTGCGGATGCGGAACTATGCATAACAAATTGAAAACGTTCAATAGGAGTTTCTTTCACCCGTCATTGTTTGATTCACAATCTTATGCACCTCCAATTTATTATTAAAATACTTTAAGACCAACCTCGGGTCGCACGGGCCTGGTTATCTTCAACGAAACGCGTCACCAAACACCGGACCCAATGAGAGTCGAGCATTTGAAAAAATATTTCTAAAACCAAATCACGCACTGGAGGCCACCATCGACCAGATGCGGAAGTTTGCATAAAACAATTGCGAAAAAGTTCAATAGGAGTTTGTTTCACCCGTCTTTCTTTGATTCACAATCTAATGAACCTCTAATTTGTAATTAAAATACGTTATGACCAACCTCGTTATCTTCAACGAAAATCGTCACCAAACACCAGAACCAATGAGATTCGAGCATTTGAAAAAATATTTTATAGCCGGCGAAGCCGGTGTTGTCCATAAACGCGTACGTATTATGTCGAAAACCTGATTATGCCTTGGCTTGGGAATTCCGAAGCGCAATGGAGGCCGCCATCTTGTGGATGCGGAACTATGCATAACAAATTGAAAACGTTCAATAGGAGTTTCTTTCACCCGTCATTGTTTGATTCACAATCTTATGCACCTCCAATTTATTATTAAAATACTTTAAGACCAACCTCGGGTCGCACGGGCCTGGTTATCTTCAACGAAACGCGTCACCAAACACCGGACCCAATGAGAGTCGAGCATTTGAAAAAATATTTCGAAAACCAAATCACGCACTGGAGGCCGACATCGACCGGATGCGGAAGTTTGCATAAAACAATTGCGAAAAAGTTCAATAGGAGTTTGTTTCACCCGTCTTTCTTTGATTCACAATCTAATGAACCTCTAATTTGTAATTAAAATACGTTAAGACCAACCTCGTTATCTTCAACGAAAATCGCCACCAAACACCAGAACCAATGAGATTCGAGCATTTGAAAAAATATTTTTTAAAAGCTTATTATGCGTTTCGGAGGGTGAAAACGGCGTCAAATATTCTAAAATTGACGAAGAATTATTTTTTAGAAATCTCGTGGCCGTCGGGGATAGTTTTTCACGGCCAGAAATACGGTATAAGCTGTTTACATATTTGGTTTGGAAATACGGATAGTTTTTCACGGCTAGAAATATCCGAAGTTGAGACGGAATTCACCGAATTAATCACTGCAAGCTAACTTCTTCTGGTGGAGGAAGCCGCAGTGCCCGGAGAGAACCAGCCCTGACAGCGACTGAAGTTAGAAGACTACACACATACTGTGAAAACGTATGTTAAGCCCAGTTAAAATTTCTTAAAATAGGCCTTAAGCTCGCACATCGTATAGTTACTTCCTTAAGCTTCTTGTGACATTTATTGTATGCAGGTATTGGGGAGGACTGTCTGCTCTTCTCTTTTACCAAGTCTTACCAGGTACGGTACCTACTACAGTCTACACCTACCTACTACCAACTAACTAACCTACTGATGCCATAGTGATGGGTAAAATAGTGGCAAGAGGCTTTGGCTTCGCCGGCTCATTGC
>NC_136274.1:35519752-35614752 GCF_964187855.1 Myxine glutinosa | reverse complement strand
ACACATGCAGGCACACATACACACACACACACACACACATGCACATGGAAGCACACACACACACACGCGCACACACACACACACACACACACGCACATGGAAGCACACACACACACACACACACACACGCGCGCGCACACACACACATACACACACACACACACACACACACACACACACACACACACGTACGCATGCAGGGCATAATCGTCAACCACAACCTTCACCACCCAACAGTGGTGGACTCGTTTCACCTGCACATGACCGCATCAGTTGGAGCAGGACAGATAAGACATCGTCCAGAAAGGGGGGTCATTAATGAGCTCATTAATGGACAAAAAGGGGGTTAATTGTCTCATGAGACTTCTTCTTCTTCTTGGAAGAATCTTCAAAGGGTTCTTACAACCTATCACAAAGTTGACTTGAATCCACATGCCCAGCTAAGGGGGCAGCAACACCCTTGGGGGCTTGACCCTTTTTGCGCTTCTTTCCTTTGGAACAGGGGGAATATGAGGTTTTCGACCGAGTTCATTATTTGTCCATTACCGAGCAATATGTTTTGTAAAAATCGTATGTTGAGGTTGTATGTGGTGATTTGCTGTCAACAACACAAATTTAATTACTCTAGGAGTATCCCCCAATGTAAAGGAAGATTGACACAGGAAGAGACCAATAAGCCGTCATTCCATTGCCAATCCAATATCCACTCACGACAACCCCAACACATTGATCCAATCCACGACACTGCCCTCACCGACACAACAAACTCATTCCAACCTGACATCTCAATGGGAGAACAGACATATTGTTCTTGTTTGAAATGAAAGGACATAATGTACGAGCTCTTCCCATGAGCCAGAGATCATGGTAAAAAAAATTTTACGAGCACCATTGATGTGATGTTGCTCGATTATGATAAAATAGAAACCTCCTTATTAGACAGCCAGACGACAAACACATTAATGCCTAACCCTAACCCTAACGCTAACCCTAACCCTAACCCTAACCCTAACCCTAACCCTAACCCTAACCCTAACCCTAACCACCCTAACAACCCTAATCCTGCCAACCCTAACCCTAATGGCAAGTTTTATTTACAGCTGGGCCAACCTTTGAATCCGGGTGAGACACCTTCAAGGAGAGTACCCAAACCTCTACAAGCTCTCCTGCCAGCTCATGGTCCTCACAGACCAAAATCAAAATGCGTTATTAAAGCGCGGCGTTACGCGCGCTGCTTGTGAGCAAGGAGGAAGCGGACAAGCGGTAACATATAAATGTCTTTATTGTAAGACTACACTGAACTCCTCCGGGCTGGTCGCCCGGTGTATATCATGAGGCCACGCCTACCCCTCGGGCGTGGCCACCGCCCACTTCGTGCGTGGAATGATGTCACCACGCCAGTGGGCTTTTGTGTCCACCACACGCGCCCCCCCAGAATTCCCGCGCACCTGGAGGGCCAGTTTGCGGGGCAGACGAATGACCCGGCCGAAGCGCCCCCTGGCGATCGGCGGCGTCCGGGGTGCAGGGATACCAGGTGGGATGCCCCTGGCTGCCCCTGGGATGGGTGCAGGACCGGGGGGCGCCGTGGCGGCGGGGCTGGGCGGTGCCGGGGGTCCGCCCGCAGGAGGGCGGCCCCGACGTGGGGGTCGGGCCACTGGCGGTGGATGGTCCACATCGAGGTGGGCCGGCTTGAGGCGGTCTACCGAAACGCGGTCAGGAGTACCGCCGATGTCCAGGGTGAAGTGCTTCGCCCCGGTCTCCAGCACGCGGAAAGGCCCGTCGTACGGGGGCCGCAGTGGTGTCCGATGGGCATCGTGGCGGACGAAGACGTACTCCGCCGTGCGAAGCTCCGGGGCGACGTGCGTCGGTGGGTGCCCGTGGCATGCCGTTGGCACCGGGGCGAACCTCTGGGCGGTCTCTTGCAGAGCGGAGCGCTGCTGTGCCACGGACCATGGTGCCGTGGAGTCGGGGAGGAACTCGCCCGGCACCCGCAGCGGTTGCCCGAAGACCAACTCCGCCGCGGATGCGCGCAGGTCCTCCTTGGGCGCCGTCCGGAGGCCCAGCAGGACCCAGGGGAGCCTGTCGACCCAGCCGCCGTCGCGGAGGGTGGCCCGGAGCGCGGCCTTCAATGAGCGGTGAAATCGCTCACACAGGCCGTTAGCCTGGGGGTGGTAGGCCGTGGTTCGGTGCAGCCGGACCCCGAGCCCCTGCGCAACCGCCCCCCAGAGCTCCGAGGTGAACTGGGGGCCGCGGTCGGATGAGATGTCTGAGGGGGCGCCGAACCGGGCGACCCAGGTGGCGATGAAAGCCTGCGCGACATCGGCCGCCGTTGTCGACGCCAAGGGCACGGCCTCCGGCCACCGGGTGGTGCGGTCCACCATGGTGAGGACGTAGGTGAAACCCCGCGAGGGGGGCAGAGGTCCCACCAGGTCCACGTGGACGTGGTCAAACCGGCGTTCCGGCACCGTGAACGGGGCCAACGGGGCCTGGGTGTGCCGGTGCACCTTGGCGCGCTGGCACGCGAGGCACGTCCTGGCCCAGCCGCGGACGGCCTTCCGGAGGCCATGCCAGACGAACTTGTCGGCGATCAGCCTTTGGGAGGCCCTCGCGCCCGGGTGGGACAGGCCGTGGATGGCGTCAAACACCTGGCGCTGCCAGCCCGCGGGCACAATGGGGCGAGGACGCCCGAGGGAGACGTCGCACAAGAGGGCCGCGCCCGCGCCGTCGAACGGCACCTCGGTGACGCGGAGGCCCGTGACGGCGGTCCGCAAGGCCTGGACGTCGGGGTCAGCGGCCTGGTCCGCTGCCATCCGGGCATAGTCGATGCCGAGGTGGACTGCGTGGGCGACGGCCCGGGAAAGGCAATCCGCAACCGGGTTGTCCTTCCCCGCGACGTGCTGGATGTCCGTCGTGTACTCGGACACGGCCGAGAGGTGACGCTGCTGCCGGGCCGACCACGGCTCGGTGACCTTGCCCATCGCGAAGATCAGCGGCTTGTGGTCGACGAAGGCAGTGAACGCCCGGCCCTCGAGCAGATGGCGGAAGTGCCTGACCGCCAAGTGAAGTCCGAGCAACTCGCGGTCGAAGGTACTGTAACGGCGTTCGGGCGGGCGAAGCTGCCGGCTAAAGAACGCCAGCGGTTGCCAAGCTCCACGCACCCATTGCTCGTGCACCGCGCCCACCGCGTAGTCCGAGGCATCGGTGGTGAGGGCGATCGGTGCATCGGGCGCCGGGTGCGCGAGCATGGTGGCGTTAGCCAAAGCGAGCTTCGCGCCCGTGAACGCCGTGTCCATCTGCTCGGTCCAGGTAACGTCGCCTTTGCCCGGCTTACCTCGGAGAGCTTCGTGCAGGGGGCGCAGGAGCTGGGCGATACGGGGCAGGAACCGATGGTAAAAGTTCACCATGCCCAGGAACTCCTGCAGCCCTCTGATCGTGCGGGGGCGCGGAAACCCCTTCACCGCCTCCACCTTGGCCGGCAGGGGGACGGCTCCGTGCCTGGTGACACGGTGCCCCAGAAAATCGATTGTGGCGGCGCCGAACCGGCACTTTGCGGGGTTCACAATCAGGCCATGCTGGCCCAGGCGTTCGAAGAGCGTGCGGAGGTGGCGTAGGTGCTCTTCGCGGGACGCGCTGGCGACGAGGATATCGTCCAGGTAGACGTAGACAAAATCCAAGTCGCGCAGGACGCTGTCCATCAGTCGCTGGAACGCCTGAGCCGCATTCTTCAGACCGAAGGGCATGCGCAGGAACTCGAAGAGTCCGAATGGCGTGATGACCGCCGTCTTCGGGACGTCCTCCGGCCTGACGGGGACCTGATGGTAGCCGCGTATGAGGTCCACCTTCGAGAAGAAGGACCTACCCGCCAAACGGGCGGAAAAGTCCTGAATGTGGGGGACGGGGTAGCGGTCGGGAGTCGTGGCGTCATTGAGACGGCGATAGTCCCCGCACGGTCGCCATCCCCCGCCGGGCTTCGGCACGATGTGCAGCGGCGACGCCCAAGCGCTCTCTGAGCGCCGAACGATGCCGAGTCGCTCCAGGGTAGCGAACTCCGCTTTTGCCACCGCCAGCTTCGTCGGCTCGAGGCGGCGTGCCCGGGCGTAGACCGGTGGCCCGACGGTGGGGATGTGATGGGCCACCCCGTGCTTGACGGCCCCCGCCGAGAAGGTGGGCCGCGTGAGGGCCGGGAAGCCGGCGAGGAGGCGGGTGAATGCGTCCGCTGCCGGAAGCGTACAGACCAACGTGGCCGGAACCGAATCGTTCGGCAAGCCGCTTGGCAAGCCGCTCGTTGAGCTGGACAACGCACATGCGAGCGAGCTGAACGTCTCGGCCTGGACAAGCCGTCTGCGCTTGACGTCGACCAGGAGCCCATTAGCGCACAGGAAGTCCGCGCCAAGCAGTGCCATGGGCACGTCGGCGGTGACGAACGTCCATCGGAAAACCTGCCCTCCAAACCGCAGAGAGAGGCAGCGTTTTCCGTACGTACGGATGGGCGTCCCGTTCGCGGCAAGCAGCGCGGGGCCCCCACCCGCGGCGTGCTTGTCTGACGTGCCGGCGGGAATGACACTCACCTGTGCTCCCGTGTCGCACAGGTAACGGCGCCCGGAGAAGGTGTCCGTTATGAACAGCAGGCTGCTCGAACGGCCGGCGCTCATCGCCACAATTGAGCGCCGGCCCGGGCGTTTCCCGACCCGTTGAAGGAGCACGGCGGATGACACCGCCGAGCTTCGTGGCCGAACTTGGCGTGGAACCAGCACCAGGTGGTGGAGCTGGAGGAGCGCGGCTGGCTCCGCCAGGCCGGTGGAGTCGACGGGTTTCCCCGCGGTGGCGGTTTTCGCCGCGGCGGTGGGCGGGGCGTGGCGGCGTTCACGAGGTGCGTATCAGCATGCTGCTGAACCACAGCGTGCTGTAGAAGATGATGCTGTGGAACATCAGCGTGCTGTAGAAGATGATGCTGTGGAACATCAGCGTGCTGTCGAAGATGATGCTGTGGAACATCAGCGTGCTGTAGAAGATGATGCTGTGGAACATCAGCGTGCTGTAGAAGATGATGCTGTGGAACATCAGCGTCGAAGGCCGTGACGGCCACGCCAACGCTCGCCCGCGTGTCCGAAGCGGCGAAGTACTTGTCCGCCTCGGCCGCCAATGCTCGGGGTTCCGTTAGCCCGGTCCCGGCCAACGCGAGGCGAACCTGCGCTGGAAGTTGGCGACGGAAAAGCGCCCGGAATAGCGAACCGGGGGCTTCGTCGCCCAACAGTGACAGCATATGGTCCATTCGGACCGACGGGCGCGTCTCACCGAGCTCGGGGAGATCCAGGAGGCGATCGGCCCGTGCGTCGTCCGTGAGGCCGAACGTGGCTAGGAGTAGCCGCTTGAGTGCCTCGTACTTGTGACCGTCCGGTGGGTGGCGAAGGACGGACACAACTCGAGCGGCCGTGCCGGGCCCGAGGGAAGCGACGACATGGCAGTAGCGCAGGTCGTCGTTGGTGAGGCACCGAAGCTGAAATTGGGCTTCGGCCTGGACGAACCAGACTTCGGCCTGAGCCTCCCAAAATTCCGGAAGTTTGACGAAGGCGGCCATGGCGATGGCGTCGCGTGTGGAAGGATCGCTCCGGCAGATCCAACGTCGAGGGTCACCAGTAAAGCGCGGCGTTACGCGCGCTGCTTGTGAGCAAGGAGGAAGCGGACAAGCGGTAACATATAAATGTCTTTATTGTAAGACTACACTGAACTCCTCCGGGCTGGTCGCCCGGTGTATATCATGAGGCCACGCCTACCCCTCGGGCGTGGCCACCGCCCACTTCGTGCGTGGAATGATGTCACCACGCCAGTGGGCTTTTGTGTCCACCACATTATAACCTTTTAAAACTGTGTGCCTTTTTATGGGACACACTATGCATGCTGATTTTTTGACATTCCCAGCTCAAAGTCGGACGTGAGGTTTGCCAGAAGTTTCAACTCCTCTGCTGAATGACGAGGAAAGACTGGAGTTTAAGGATGTTGGTGGGCAACTTCGGTTTGATCGGGTGCGTGCAATATTTAACAGACAGCTGATGTTGCCCTTTGATCCAAGCCTCAGCAGAGTGCCTGCTCCGCATTTTGCTTGTTACCCTCGCCTGAGGAGAGGGTATTACATTTGAGTCCGTTTGTTACTTGCCGGAAAGGAAAGGATTGAGATGTTAGTACCATACACAAGTATGTTGGTTGGTTGGTTTGTCTCTCTGTCTGTCTGTTTGTCTGTCTGTCTGTTTTGTGCGCATTGTGCGTGTGAGTACTACGTCGACACCGTTGCACATAGAATCGCCAAACTTTACACACATATTTGTCTTTCCCTGGAATAGACTGTGCCCAATTTTTAACTCTCTCGGCCCAAGGCCTCGTCATAATTCGATAATTCAACAAGTACAAAACTTCATCTGATCAAGATCAAATTTCTTGAGCATAATCTAGGAATAAATTAGTTTCGAAAACAAATAATGATGACGTTATCGGTCACATGGTTCGGCCGCCATATTTGTCCAAAATGGCCGATAAAAAAAGTACATTCCAGCAAGTCCTCGGTCTGACCGAATTTTCATCTCTTTGTCTGTCTGTGCGCAGTACTACATCTACACCCTTGCACATAGAATCACCATACATTACACATGTATTTTTCTTGCCCTGGAATAGACTGTGCCCAATTTTTAACTCTCTTGGCCCAAGACCTCCATTATGACATCATAATTCGATAATTAGACAAGTACAAAACTTCATCCAATCAAGATGAAATTTCTTGAGCGTCATGTCGCATAAACTGGTGGAGAAAAAAATGATGATGACGTCATCGGTCAGATGGTTCGGCCGCCATCTTGGAAAAAAACGAAAAACGTTGCACCTCTATATCTCCGAAACCGCTATATGGGAAAAATTGAAACGTGGCTCATTGTAAAGAACTTGGTATGTGGAATAGGTGTTGTCAATGATGACGTCATTGGTACCATAATTATGACGTCATAATTCGACAGGGACAACGCTTGTCTGATCAGTTTGAAATTTATTGAGCGTGATCTCTGCAACAATTATATTAAAGATTATAAATTTATGATGTCATCGCTCACGTGGTCTGGCAGACATATTGGATCAAAGAAAAAAAAACGTTCAAAAACAGATGAGTTGGCTCGCACCAAGTTGACTGCACATGGTAAGTATTCTATGAATACCATCTAGTTAGCTGCTGTGTTTGTTTGGTTTATTGACGACATAGATTTATGTTCAATCCAATATGGCTGCCAAATCATGTAACCAAAGACGTCATCGATTTAAGTCTTCCATACAATTTTTGTGTCGATCATGCTCAATAAATTTCAAACTGATCAGATAAAGCGTTCTACTCATCTAGTTATGATGCCATAATGAAGGCACAGATGCCATCATCATGAACATTGGCCTCCATCCATATCCGCTTGTAAATATTCCCCTATTTCCCCAATACTCCCCAACTATCCCCAATCCCCCATTCCCCTAGTCCCATTGTCTGTAAACAACACTCTGTAGAACCGACCTTCCCCTTTTTCCCCCATTAAATGTCGTGCCCAGGTTCACCGCATCTCACGTAGACAACTATAGGACATCTTGCTAGTTATTCTTAGGCTATGTCAGTTAAGGACTCGTTTCCATTAATTCTGACTCTTCGTTGCACCAGAATGTGATTGTATGGCACCAGTAGTGAGTTTAGGACCTCCCAATACCTCCCCACAACCTCATCTCCGCATCCTCCCATCATCTCATGGAACTACAACAACAACAACAACTACAACCACAGCGGGGGCGGCGCGGCGGCGGTGCGGGGAGTGGGCGTTCTCACTCCGGCTTGGTTAGCCGCCATTGCCCATGAGCTCCGATGGGGTTACCACGTAGGGGCTGACTGTCAGCTCCTCGTCAAGGGCGGAGCCCGGTAACCCCCCGCACCCAATAAGAAGCGGCGGACCGATTCCATCTGGGGCGGAGCTAACGAGCCGAGGGCGTGTCACTCCCCGCTGGATATACGCAGCCACTTACCGGAGGTGACGGGAGATGCGCCCCCAGCTTGGAGAAAGAACGTCACCTCCAAGCGCTGGATACCTCCCGCCTCTTTGGACCGGACCGGGTCGATTCTGCCCCTGAGCCAAGGTGCACCTTGAGCCATCGACTACCTGCCCTCCCCTGCCATCAATCCCTGTGTGAGTCAGTCTTGTCCCGTTTATCTGTGGTCTGTCGGGGCTAAGATAAGACCGTATTTAAGTGCCCACCTTTCTATGCTGTACCTCTTGTCGGTGTAATCTAAAACGTTCTGCATACAAATATTATATCCTCCTCCGGAGGTCTTGAGAACTGTACCCCTGGTGTCGTGTCATTAATCCCAGCCGTTGTGTCCTTTTCCTTAATTGATTTAGCATAGCGCGATTTGGCCAACGTTCGAGTGTAATCGGGTAAACTGTGCAGACGCGGTCATACCAAACCGCTCGGTAAACTAACATCCAAAACCGCGTCTGTAACATTTGGTGTCGGGAAGTGGGATTCGATCCGGAGCGCGTTTCACGCGCTCGAAATTATAACGGCGAAATTTGATTGTGTTTTACAAAAAAAAATAAAAACCCGAATTTTGAAAGTCGCGCTATGGCAGACCAAGACGGCTGGGTTCCGGTAGAGGAGAGTGAGGCAGGGTCGATCCAGGACCAAAATGAGGGACATGAGGAGAGCGAAGCAGTGAGGGTAGCAGGGTCGCAAAATAGCGTCGTCGCGCACGAGGTTACGGGCGCGCAAAATGGCGCCTCGCACATGGCCACGGCGTCCACGCCCGCGACCGTAGTAGCGCCGCTGGTAGATTTGGACCTTTTTTTCATACAAATGAAGGCCCTTATGGCCCAGAATAGCGAGAAAATGAGGGAGGAAATGAGGGCTCAGAGTGAGCAATTGGGGGTAATGGGAAACCAATTAGGGGTAATGGGGAACCGGATGGAGGCTCAGAGTGAGCAAATGGGGGTAATGAGGGACGAAGCGAGGGGTACCGGTGAGGGATTAGACAGTAGATTAGGGGAAATACAGGAGGGGTTAATGGGGGTAGAAAACAGAATGGCCGTTCAGGAGAATCAAATGGAAGGGATGAAAAAGGGGTTAGAGGGGTTAGAAAACAGGATGGAAGGCAAATTGAGGGACATGAGGGACCAAGCGGAAAGGGAAGTTAAACAAATGGGGCAGCAGATAGAGGGGGTTAGAATGGGGGTAGAAACCAAACTGGATGCTCACAGGGAGGAAATGGAGCAGATGAGGGTGGCATCTGGGCAGGAGATGCAAGTGATGGGAGAAGAGATCAGAAGAGGGGTGAGTGAGGAGGTCGGAGGAGTGCGCGAGGAGGTGAGGCACTGTAAGGAGCACATGGAGAAGGAGGTGAGAAAGGGGACTGTAAAGTTACAAGGGGGCATAGAGGACCTGACGCAGGAAGTAGAACAACTGACAGAGGGACAAAAAGAACTAACGGACCAGGTAAAAAAGAACACAGCGGTAATAGGAGGGTTAAAAGCGACACAAAATGACCTAAAAAATGACTTGGTAGCGACGAAGAGGGAATGTCAGATGGTACGTGAGGGACTGACAACGAGGTTGGACGAGGTGATAGAGGTAATGGAGACGAAGGACCGGCAGGTGAGGACGCACATGGAAACGGTCAAGGTAGCCTTAGAGGACGAACTTGAGGAGACGTACCGGGGAATAAAAGAGGTGAAGCAGAAATTAGAAGAAGTGGAAGAAGGGGTGAGCGAAATTAAGAAGCGACGGAGAGGGGATAAGAAAGAGATAAAAGAGGAGATAAAAGATTTGGACCAAAGTCTGTGTTTGGATCGTGATGATGTGCTCATTAACCGGATGAGGGATTCGCAGGTGATGGAGGAGAAGCGAAGAGAAAGAGGACCCGGTGTAAGTGGTGACCAATATGGTCGTGCGTATGATGCGCCAGGGGATTTAAGAAGCTTGGGGGTCGAGATGGACCCGGGTGTTCGTGAGAGGCCGTTGGTGAAGTGTGCGACAGGTCTGGTGTGCGAAAAAGGAGGTGTGCGAGAAAGTCCGACTCTGGGGTGTGTGAGGAAAAAGTGCGTGCCAAGGAGTGAGGGTGCTGGCGAGAGTGAGTCGGTCGTAGCGCGTGTGCGAGGGAGCACATGGAAGCGCGGTGTGGTAAGTGTTACAGAGGGTGTGACGGGAGAGTGTGCGCAAGTGTGCGTGAGAAAGGTGTGTGACGGACAGGTGCATGGGGAAAGAGTGCGCTGTCAAAGGCAAGGAAGAATGCACGCCTGTGGTGAGTGTTACAGAGGGTGTGACGGGAGAGTGTGTGCGAGAGAGGTGTGTAACGGACGGGTGCATGAGGAAAGAGTGCGCTGTCAAGAGTAAGGGTGAGTGCGCTGTCAAGAATGGAGGTGAGAGTAGTGAGAGTGACAAGGAGCGTGAGTTGGTTGTGACAGGTGAGCGAGGATGTACACCTGGAATGGAAGGATGCACACCTGGAATGGAAGGATGCACACCTGGAATGGTAGAGCGTGAGTGGGAATGCACGCTGGAATTGGTAGTGAGGCACGTGGTTGGGTGTGCGAGTGAGGCACACCTGTGATTGTCACAGAGGAGGTGACTGAGGAGGGGGCGTGAAGAGGTGTGTTGGTGAGGTGTGCGAGCGACGAATGTGTGCCGAGGTGTTCGGTGGTTAGGTGTGTGACCAAGGCTGTGAGCGGAATGAGTGTACCGAGGTGTGTAAGGAAAGGTACGAGGAGAATGGGAACAGCTGCATGTATGAGCAAGAAAGGGGTAGCGTATGCATGTAAGCGTCCAGGTGAAGCATCGACGGTGACCGGGTTAAAGGTTAGAACGACTTATAGCCGAATCGGGCCCTCGGTGCGCGTCGGGCTTTGCGTGCCGCGAGAACCAGCCGGGATCCGAGCCACGGCGGGTTCGAAAGGACCGCCGTGCACGATCCACGCTGGGCCTCGCGTGGGACGGCCGCGTCCGGGCTCCACTAGGCGGAGCGGGCGGCCCGATAGGAAGGGTCGTCATGGCGACCACTTTCTATTGAGACGTGCCGGCAGGTCGAGATCGGGACATTGGATGGCTCCACGCCGAGGTGGTGCGTGGGATCTCGGCCCGGGTAAGCCCCCGTCCCTGCACCGAGTGCCGGACGCATCCAGCCGCTGGCACCAAACAACCCGCATTCATTGCTCGGCTTTACGAAGCCGGGCTTTGGACAGGAATTGGCGCACCGAGAGGCATTAGTGAGTAGACTGTGTGATGAGGATAGTGTTTTGGCCCCAAAATTAGAGAAAAACAAAATTTGATGATTGGCAAAGGAGTGGCAGTAATGATTGGCAGATGATGGGTAGTGATTGGCAAATTTTTGATTTGTTGAAATTTGATGTGCAAAATTGGTAGTGGGAGATGCCCGATGTGGTGGGATGGCAACTCTGTCATCCCTCACAAAAGTGGGGCAAATGCGCTATAGTTTATGGGGTGTGTGGCAGTGAAAACTAGCCCGGGTGGGTTAGGATATTGATAGGGCCCTAGAAGATGACATTAGGTGACGTTAAGGTTAGATAGTGACTGATACCTGTAGTGGGGACGCAGGTAGATTAGTGTGGATTATAATGACGAGGGAGCGCAATAGTTAAAAGGGACGACTGGGAAGCGCAAGTTTCAGAAGGGAGTAGTTAGCTGAGATTATGCCGTGTGTGTGAGAATTGAACAGGTGTGATTGCACAGGTGTGCAACTGGACAGGTGTGTGGAGCAGTGTATGAGTAGTGAGTGTGTGGATCAGCGCGAATGCGCTTGGGGAGAGAAGGGTGCAGGCGGCACCAAGAGTGAGAGCACAGGTGTGCAAGTACAGGTGTGTGGAATACATGGAGTATTGGAATGAGTGGTGTGGAGAGAGTTGGAGTAAGTGGTACGGAGTGGTGTGCATGGTGCGAAGGTGTGGATGGGGGAAGAGTGGACCCCTTTCACGAGTACCCGGGGCGGGTAGTGTAAGTGTTAGGTAGAGGGTATAGGTAAATTGTGGTTGGATATTGGCATTTGTGGTGCGGTTGCAGAATGGTATTGCGGATGGGTGCATTAGTGTTGTGGAAATGGCTGGGCGTGTAGCCTGTTAGTGTGTGTAGTTGGTTGGGCACTCCACCACTGTGAGGATGTCGGCCAGGTGAGGCCGCAGGTGGGCTCTGGGAGCCGTTAGTGTCAGTGGGGCCCGAGGATCCGGAGGACGGACCCGGGTAGCCCAGTGCCAGAGAGGGCACCGAGTGGGGAGAGCGCCAGAGGGCCTTCCCCAGGTAGTTAGGTTAGGGTAAGGAGCAGGTAAGCTCGGAGGCAACTGCAGTGGTGGAGGTGTGCAGGTGGGTAGACCTGCGGGGAGAGCTACACGTCGCGGCCCAGAAATTGTGCGAGGGCACCGGGAGATGAATCGGGGGAGTGAGACCCCAAATTGAAAAGCACCACAGTTTGGTCAATGGGAATTGGTTTTTAGAACCCATAGTGTAAGAGGGCCAATGGTTTGGCAGGAGAAAGACCCCGGGTAATGTAAAGTTGTTAAAGTCATTTAGGAAATAGTTAGGATTGATGAACCTGTCGCACCATACGCAGCCACTTACCTGTGGTGATGATGACTCCACACCTGTGTTTTCTTTGTTCTGTGTGCAGGAAAGGAGAATTGCTGTTGGATTTGTGAGACGCATCACGACGTGGATGAGACATTGGGGTGATTCCATCTCTCCCTCCTTAGGAGGGACTGATGATGAATTGGTGATGGCAAATTTTGATGTTGAATTGGAGATGGCAAATTTTGATGAGAGTTGGAAATGGCAAATTTGATTGGTTAGGAGGGAGAGAAGACGAATTTGGTTTATGGGAGGAACGGGGAAGACAGTAGGGACGTTTGTTGATTTGTAAAGTAGATGTTTATGGGTAGTGTTGTGTTTTGTGGATACAGTAAGGGGTAAGGGAGGGGCAATGTAGGTTACCTGGTGGGGGGGGGGGGGGGCGTACGGTAGGAACGTACCTGTCTCACCTGGTTCCCATGTGCCCCTAGTGTGCATTACCTAATGTTGCGTGCACTTTTGCGCCCTTACCACCTTACTCACTTGTCTTCTTCTTTTGTCTGCCACCTCCGAGGATCTGGCTTTGGGGCAGAGAGAGAGGAGAGAGAGGTGCTGGCTCCGCAGTTGTGGGCCTGCACTTTCGCTGCTTGCTGCCGGGATCGATACACCATATGGACCGCAATTTTTGTGGCCGCCCACCATGGACCGCAGTTCTCTTGCGGGCAAGCACCACCCGTGGATGGACCTATGGGTCAACGTGGCACCTATGCCATACAGGTGAACCACTTTTAGTTGGCCCCCTGACGGCCACAATAAAGAAATGGACGCGGTTGGCGCCTTTCTTTATTTTTGAAGGAACCCAGAACACCAAGTGCTTCAAGAAGGCAAGACCAGCGGCAGAACATCGGCCGGCTGCGACACCACCGGTGACTATAAACACTTTATTGGTGCACCGGATGGTGCTGACTGTGTGATGGGGTGGTGCTTTTGGTGCTTGGATGGGGTGCTCTGCACATTATTAAAGGCCGTAAGGCCACAGAGCACTCGTGGGTTGGTGTATCGATGCTGGCATGCGTGCTCTCTCTATGCATAACATCTGCATGTGTTCCTCCAAAAACAGGTCCTGGATCGTAGTGTAAATATCAGTGTAGTCTTGTATAAATAATGCTCCCTACCGGCTGTATGTTTAGTTTGAGAATTCTTTCCGCGATTCGGTTATCCTGTGGGTGTGTTTCTGTGAGGAGAAGGGTGCAACGTCGCAGGGGGACATATTTACTCAATTGTGAACATCTGTAAAACTGTCGCACTCAGGGTAGAGTTAATAGTAGAGGGAACTACATCTGAGTGCCACACTAAAGTAGGTAAAGATTTATCGGGTCGGGACGCCCTGAGGTAGAGAAGGGTGCAATGTTGCGGATATGGGATTTGGCCTCCATCCATATCCGCTTGTAAATATTCCCCTATTTCCCCAATACTCCCCAACTATCCCCAATCCCCCATTCCCTAGTCCCATTGTCTGTAAACAACACTCTGTAGAACCGACCTTCCCCTTTTTCCCCCATTAAATGTCGTGCCCAGGTTCACCGCATCTCACGTAGACAACTATAGGACATCTTGCTAGTTATTCTTAGGCTATGTCAGTTAAGGACTCGTTTCCATTAATTCTGACTCTTCGTTGCACCAGAATGTGATTGTATGGCACCAGTAGTGAGTTTAGGACCTCCCAATACCTCCCCACAACCTCATCTCCGCATCCTCCCATCATCTCATGGAACTACAACAACAACAACAACTACAACCACAGCGGGGGCGGCGCGGCGGCGGTGCGGGGAGTGGGCGTCCTCACTCCGGCTTGGTTAGCCGCCATTGCCCATGAGCTCCGACGGGGTTACCACGCAGGGGCTGACTGTCAGCTCCTCGTCAAGGGCGGAGCCCGGTAACCCCCCGCACCCAATAAGAAGCGGCGGACCGATTCCATCTGGGGCGGAGCTAACGAGCCGAGGGCGTGTCACTCCCCGCTGGATATACGCAGCCACTTACCGGAGGTGACGGGAGATGCGCCCCCAGCTTGGAGAAAGAACGTCACCTCCAAGCGCTGGATACCTCCCGCCTCTTTGGACCGGACCGGGTCGATTCTGCCCCTGAGCCAAGGTGCACCTTGAGCCATCGACTACCTGCCCTCCCCTGCCATCAATCCCTGTGTGAGTCAGTCTTGTCCCGTTTATCTGTGGTCTGTCGGGGCTAAGATAAGACCGTATTTAAGTGCCCACCTTTCTATGCTGTACCTCTTGTCGGTGTAATCTAAAACGTTCTGCATACAAATATTATATCCTCCTCCGGAGGTCTTGAGAACTGTACCCCTGGTGTCGTGTCATTAATCCCAGCCGTTGTGTCCTTTTCCTTAATTGATTTAGCATAGCGCGATTTGGCCAACGTTCGAGTGTAATCGGGTAAACTGTGCAGACGCGGTCATACCAAACCGCTCGGTTAACTAACATCCAAAACCGCGTCTGTAACAATATGTTGGTCCTCACGGGGAGTACTTGACAATGAGCCATGTTTCGATTTTTTTCCATGGAGTGGTTTCGAAGATATAGAGGTGCAAAGTTTTTCGGTTTTCCCAAGATAGCGCCCATACCACGTGACGTATGACGTCATAATTATCATTTAAAAATTATACAGGAGGAGGCACTCCTATGGTGAAAATGTATTGGCAATCAGACCAACAGTTGCAGAGAAAAGCATCCTCACGCTCTGTGCGGACAAACAAACAGACAGACAGGTCTAAAGGGTCTAGGGGTATGAGTAGTTTAACGGGTCTAAAATGTCTAAAGGGGTTTTAATGGTTTTAAAGGGGTTAAATTTTGATCAAGAGGTTAAATGAAATTATGATTAAGATCACATTAAATTAAGAGGTTAAATTAAGAGTTTTAAACTAAACAACGAGACAAAAGATCTCGTGAGATGATGGAATCTCACGATATGTGATGGACATACAAACATAGATTACATTTTGAGTTAATTAGATAACTATCTCACCACCTGGATAGAAAAATGGCTCCATTACCTTTTGCACATTGATGTCATGAATCTTCATGCCAAGTTCCAAAACGATCCGTTGACCTGCCTCGGAGGAGTAGGGAAAAAAGTAAAAGTGTTAATCTGTCTGTCTGACTGACTGAACGACATCGTTATGGCTTGAACTGCTTTCGTCAACTTTGTCGTAGACGAGCCAGAAACAACTTATTGGCCCTATTTGATCGGTTTGAACATTCAAAGACTGCACACCTGTTAATAACCATTGTGCTGATCACAGTCAGATCAACATCTATTGTAGGCTTGGTGAACTAAAAGCATTGAAAATCACTCGGGTGTTACAATCCATGCTATCGCTCTATTGTTTACACTGGTTGTTACCTCTAAGATGGCGGCGTCTGCAGACGCTACGGAATATGTGACGTCATTGTAAATCTACCTATTGTGAAGAATCACTTAAAAATTTCTAATATCTGCATCCGGGACTTCTCCAAAATCTAATCAATCGTCCTTGTCACACACCCAACCTGTCCGTCAAATTTCTTTCGAATCCATCTATAACTTTTTGAGATATCCTGCTCACAGACAAACAGACAAACAGGGTCGGCGAATAATAACCTCTGTCCACCTTCGATGACAGAGGCCAAGAAAGGTCAAAATGGGGTGGCATGGATGTCGCCTATCTCAAGATAACAGTGATGCATATCTAATATGACATTTAATTCCATTTTAGCTTATTACAAACACTCAATAAGGAAATAACTACACTCCTACACTATATTAAGCATGTATTAACCCCTAAGTCATTTCCACGACAATACGTTGCTGTATCTCTTGTGGGAATGAATCTAATGAGGCTGCCAGTGTGGGTACTATAGTCCAGACAGTGTTCTGAGATGGATGCACAGAATGCATACCCAGAGTAACCAGAATGTATTATTTGATGCTTCGGCACCACAATATGTATCGGGATTTTCAAAATTGAATTTCTGTGTTGTTCAAATTTTTTTTTACCAAGTTGGTAAAAAAAAAGGAGATTTGAAAGATGATAACATCAGAGAAATGGTCAAGATGAAGCTGGTTGCAATGTTACAAACAACAGAGAAAAGCAATCTGTTTGGAATCATTAGGATGTGCATATACAACAATGCAATTGTGCCAAAAATGACCTGGGCTTTCACCATCAACAACTTCCCAATATCTAACATTGAGAGACAAGAGGCAACCTGCACCAAGTACCTGAAAAGGTAGGCAGGAGTAAGCAGATGTACTTCCAACAGTGCCCTGTACAGAACCAGAAAAAAGGTACGGTGGTCTTCAACTGAAAAGGCTTATCACCTCCGTGAAATGTATGCAGGTCACCAAGTACCACCTTAACCCTTAACAAACACCCCAGGAATGGAAAGACCCAAGCACTGTACAGAGAGCGCAAGTGCAGATACATTCAAAGTACACCGCTCCCATGCCAAATAATTAAATATCCTACAGCGCGGCATTGCCGGGGCACCTCCAGCGCCCGGCAATACCGCAGTGCAGCTCATAGAGGCTGCATTTGGAGGGAGAGGTGTACAATAATTGATTGATTAATTGTATAATTAAAATCAATAAAAGATTATCACAAAATATTTTCTTAATCAATTGGCTAATAGCATAACTAAACCACCAGTGCTTCATCCGAAGATGTATCTTTTAAAATTTTAATGAAATAAGTCATTAATAAAAAAATAATTAATTAATTGATTAATCAATAAATAATCGATTAAATGATTAATCAATAAATCAAAAATATCCTTGATAGCCACATCGCTTGGTCACTGTCATGTCCAGATATTAGCTTCCTAGCTCAAAAGGTGCCTGAGATATTGGCCAAATGAGAAAGAAAATAAATAAATGATTAATAATGAAACAAAAATAAAATATAATCATTAAAAAATTAAATTATTAATCGATTCGGTCATAGAACACCACCATTTCATCAGAATCTGTAACCTAAAAAAAAAAATCGTCATTAATCGAATAATTAAATAATTAATCGATTAATTGATTAATTGATTAATTAATAAATAAAAAATAGCCTTTGCAGCCAAATCACCTGGTCATTGGCATGTCCAAATATCAGCTTCCTAACTCAAAAGGTGCCTGAGTTAATGGTCAGAAGAGAAAGTAAATTTAATTAATTAAATAAGTACTTAATTAATCGCTAATAATTAAATAATTCCCCAATTAATTCATTAATCAAAAAACAAAAAATATAGTTTTTGACAAAGTACTTGCTCACTATTGTGCCGAAATATCAGCTTCCTAGCTCGAAGGATGGCTGAGATATCGCCCGGACAAACAAGAAAGAAAACAAGAAAACAAACAAGTAAAGATTCATTCAAAGTACACCGCCCCCATGCCAAATAATTAAATATCCTACAGCGCGGCATTGCCGGGGCGCCACCGCAGTGCAGCTAATAGAGAGTGCATTGGGAGGGAGAGGTGTACAATAATTGATTGATTAATTGTATAATTAAAATCAATAAAAAAATTTCACAAAATATTTTCTTAATCAATTGGCTAATAGCATAACTAAACCACCAGTGCTTCCTCCGAAGATGTATCTTTTAGAAATTTAATTAAATAAGTAATTAATAATAAATAAATAAAATTAATTGATTAATCAATAAATAATTAATCAATGAAATGATTAATCAATAAATCAAAAATATCCTTGATGGCCACACCACCTGGTCACTGTCATGTCCAAATATTAGCTTCCTAGCTCAAAAGGTGCCTGAGATATTGCCCAGATGAGAAAGAAAATAAATAAATGATTAATAATGAAAATAAATAAATAATAATCATTAAAAAATTAAATAGTTAATCAATTGGCTAATAGAATACATAAACCACCACCATTTCATCAGAATCTGTAACTTTAAAAAAAAAAAAAAAAGTCATTAATCGAATAATTAAATAATCAATCGCTTAATGAATTAATTGATTAATCAATAAATCAAAAATATCCTTTGCAGCCAAATCACCTGGTCATCGGCATGTCCAAATATCAGCTTCCTCGCTCAAAAGGTAACAGAGATAATGTCCAGAAGAGAAAGGAAATATATAAGTACTTAATTAATCGCTAATAATTAAATAACTCCTCAATTAATTGATTGATCAAAAAACAAAAAAATGACGTTTTTGGCAAAGGACTTGCTCACTATTGTGCCGATAATTTCAGCTTCCTAGCTCAAAGAATGGCTGAGATATCGCCTGGGAAAACAAACAAACAAACAACCAGAGTGAAAACTGAGTACTCCCTTTCGGCGTGCGTCACTGCCGAGCCCCCTTCGGTGCCCGGCAATGACGTTTTGCAATGCCTGGAGATGGCACAGGAAAGGATCGATGTACAGCAAGAAAACAACCAGAGTGAAAACTGAGTACTCCCTTTGAGCGTGCGTCACTGCCGAGCCCCCTTCGGTGCCCGGCAATGACTTTATGCAGCGCCTGGAGATGGCATAGGAAAGGTGCGGTGTACAACAAGGCTAGGTGGAATGGTGTGAAAGAGTTAGAATGGAAGGAGCAACACCATATCCTGAATGAGATGTGCAGAGGTCAAACTCACCGAGCAGGCTTCGGCTGCAGGAAAAATCAAAAGCTGATAAGAGACATGACCAGAAGAGAACACAGGAAATGCCTTTCTAATTTGGTAAAGGATATCGACGAGGAAGACATGTTGGTCTACCTGTATGGATTTGCTAAACAACGACAGTGGTTGAGATGGGATTCTGCCATACAGACCGATACATCATGGAAGAAACTCCTCTATGTATGGACACCAGAACTGCTGTCATTCCACATCGACGCTATCCACGACCAACTCTCTTCCCCAGCCAACCTAAGATTGGAAGAGATCTTAGGTTGGCTGGGACAAAACCAACCTTGCACTATGTCAACTGTGCCATCATCACCATTGCACACTGCTCCACATCTTAAATGGGTGCAGCTACTCACTCCAAAATGGAAGATACAACTGGCGCCATGACCAAATCCTAAGAGCGATTTCTGGCCAGGCTCTGGCTCCTTCCATCGAAGATGCAAATACGAAGACCAGTATTGTATCAAAGCCAAACTCCATTCCCACCATTGCATTCCGTACAGCTGATAGTACATCCTACAGGAACCCAGCTTTGCCACTTCCACAGGTAGAAACGCAGGACATCCTACAGAAGGCTAAGGATTGGATGTTTGTGATGGATGAAGACCATAAGCCAATAGTGTTCCCTCCACAAATTACGGAAACTGCTAAATGGCCTGATATCACCATCTATTCGGCAGTAACTAAGAATGTCATCATTATTGAATTGACAGTCCCGATGGAGAACCTGTCCAATGCATATGCCAGAAAGAAAGGCAAATACGAAGATCTGGTAGGTGTCTAGCACAGAGGATGGTTTGTAAACTACTTTCCAGTAGAAATAGGTAGTAGAGGATTTTACAATACATCTTTCAGCAAATGCCTTGCCCTTTTAGGTATTCCAAAAGGAAAGAGGAAGATTATTATGGACACTGCATCCAAAACGGCCTTTAGAGTGAGCTATGTCATCTGCCTATGCAGAAGCTCAAAGGCCTTCAGACAAATAGAATTACTGCCTACACCAGAAATTTGCTCTTAGGAAAGAGGGATCGTTGAGCACGCATAAAACCGCTTTAACCCACCAAAGTCTGGTCTGAAGTCCAGAAACCTCAGAGTATAGTTTCGAGTATAGTATAGAGATTCTGCAACTAGGTGAAGATTTTTTTTCCTAAAACAATCTTCATTATTACAGGAGTGCTCATCCTAAAAGGGGTTATTTGAAGGCTCTGAAGATGACTGTGCTGGTGTTTCACCAATGACTCACCCCCCTTGTTGTTGTATAGCCCCGGACAGCTCTCAAACAAGCCTGTGGCACGGATACAGCCAATCAATCTTGCAGGAGCAACCAAGAGATCTCCCACATACAGGATGGTGTACCCCTGCCTTCACAAAGTCATCGCTGTGACAGAGAGAGAGAGAGAGAGTGAGAGAGAGAGAGAGAGACTTTTGAAGCTCTTTTATTATAAAGGTAAGAAACCCATACAAGTCATGCAAATAATAAAGTCACCACAATTCAAAACATGTGCAGCCAAACAACAACAATAAAAACACCAAACACTAAAATAAAAAACTTAACAAACCATGATCAAGTTTACAAAACCCACCCTTTGCACACCATTTTTCCACAAAGGTTTGTAAATCATCTTTCATTTGGAAAAAAGAAAATTCCATGCGTAACCTTGCCATGACTAGAGCCTTAAACACAATTACCACATCACATAAAATATCAGCATTTGCCAGGAGCTTTGCTTTTCTTGTTTTGTAGATTGCTAATTTTCCAATAGAAATTAAGAAATTAGCAAGAGCAGTCTCAGAGCGTTTTTTATAACTAAGTGGTGTTCCAAAGATAAAAACACGTGTAGAAAAAGAAAAGTTCATACGATTAAAAAAAGTTGATAAAAAACCAAAGAAGGGAAAGAGAGAGAGAGAGAGAGAGAGAGAGAGAGAGAGAGAGAGAGAGAGAGAGAGAGAGAGAGAGAGAGAGAGAGAGAGAGAGAGAGAGAGAGAGAGAGAGAGAGAGAGAGAGACAGAGACAGAGAGAGAGACAGAGACAGAGACAGAGACAGAGAGACAGAGACAGAGACAGAGAGAGAGAGAGAGACAGAGAGAGAGAGAGAGAGTCGGCACTCTGACCGTGACCGCACTATCCTGATGAATCCGGGCAACAGGGAAGAATGGGGAATATTTGGCCCCTGACTTGCATTGGGGGGTACAACCACCACAAAGAGGCATCCCTGATAGTTGTTTTTTAGCTCACCTGGAACGAAGGTCAGGGGAACCTATGGGATGGCACATCGTCCGTCAGTCCGTCAGTCCGTCAGTCCATCCGTCCGTCCATCCTTCCGTCAGTCTGTCAGTCCGTAAACACTTGAAACTTCTTCTCCGAAACCGTTGATGGGATTGTGACCAAATTTGGCACAAATGATATTTGTTGTGTTGTGACTAAAGTTTGTTCACGGCATTAAAAAAGTCAGGGTCTAAGGGGGTTTACCGGGATCCAGGTTTGACCCCCCCAAAAGAGGAATTTGCTTTTTCCTCTGAAACTACACACACTATTTCGATGAAACTTGACCACAACCTTCATCATCCATGACGTACCAAAGTTTGTTCACGGCATTAAAAAAAATCTGCCTCTTTGGTGGTCTACGGGGGGTCAAAGTGGGTCCAGGTTTGACCCCCCAAAATAGATATTTGCTTTCCTCTCTGAAACTACTATTACGTGTTACCTCCCAGTACTCCCAAACTACGCCCCTCAGAGTCTCGAGAGGGAACGTGGCAGAAAGATTTGTTATTTTGAGTGTTCTAATAAACCACAATGGCACCAATATTAAATAACCACACCAATGCAATTGTGTAGAACAAAACAAGAAATTGTATAAAGAACTCTCATATATGCAATAATAACACTCTTATAGAAAGTACAATGAAAATATCATTTGCATCTCATGAACAATACATATGATGATACTGACATTCCCCAATGCTCTCAAAGCAATAAACTAACGATACGCGAAATGTGAGTGGAATGTAACAATCCCAAAGTCTGTGCACGAATCCCCACACTGGGTGAAGGTCGAAGTCATGCAGAATGGCAAGAACAATAGGCAGGTATCGGCGCAGCTGCAGACGAGGAGTTACGAGGTGTGAGGTCAGGCCGATGGCGGCGCGGGGTAACGATCCCACAAAACCTGAGTGCAATCCATGCCCCACATCCACCAACGATTAAGCCGATATGGAAACCAACGGCGATCAAGATGAAGAGGTCGATATGGGAATTAAGCAGATATGGAAACCAACGGCGATCAACACAATGATGTCGATATGGGAATTAGGCCAATATGGGAACCAACGGCAACCCACACGATGATGTGGATATGGGAATCCCAACGACAAAACATGATTCACCAGGCGGACGGCCCCCTCGAGCAAAAATGGCGAATCGGCCTGCAAAGGAGGCGCTTGCTTTCCCGCCAACAATAGTTCACGCTCGGTACCAACACCTGAGACACAGGTTTAATTGCAATCGTAATATGGGACGATGTTGCGGGCAATCCCTTTCACGGGAAGCCTCAATTCATTCGCAACCAATATCGAGGAAGTCCGTTCGCCGCCTCGATGCGAATCGCGGCTGTCTCTCTCACGGCCGTCTCCTCTTCCCTGCTGACGTTTCCTCCGCCCCTCGTCTGGTTTCTTTGCCGCGTTTTTCTTTTTCCTCCACAAACATTTATTTTTACCTTTTACTAAAGTCATCTCCATTTCACACAGGAATATTAACAACAATATTACCTGAAACTAAAAATCCTACAAGTATATTGTTGTGGTTTTGGAATAAAGGTTAATTCCCCCTCATAGGTAGACACACCACAACATGAAGCCTCGCGATAGTTCAGTTATTTCTTAGTGAATGTAAGTGTAGTCCTTTCCTGTGTTTAGTTTTGCGTTGAGTAGGCCAGTGAGCTTAGGTGTTCTTTTGGCGCTGAAATGCCACATGGCAGGCCTGAACAAGTCTACAGAGGCCGAAGGGAGGCGCGGCAGGAGGAGTGGTCGGAAAGCACGAGCCGCCAATCAGGGCTCGAGGGGAGTGGCTAACCACGACGACCAGAGGCGGGGTTTGGAACATTCGAGTCGGGCCGGGGCGGAGCCATAAAACCCTGCTCTGAGTCCCCCCACCTCAGAAAGAGAAGTTCCCGGTGAGTTCTGAGTCGCGCAGCCCATGAGTTGAGAACAGATGAGAGAGACAGGAGATGAGTCAGAGTCATGTGCTGAGTTACAGTTCCCTGCGAGACGAGTTACAGTTCCCCGTGAGAGTGAGTTGGGTTGAGCTTGAGAACGCGAGTGGAGCTGCAGAATGAGCGAATTGAATTGCCTATTGTACACGAACGTTCCCTGTGCCCTGCGCTCTGCGCTGTATTAATCGCGCGCTCGAGAGGACGACACGCGCCGGGCCACAGACGCGCGATTTCCTCCTGCCTGCCTTCGCCTGATACGTGCAGTGAACATCCGAGGGCTACGCCTGGCTAGCTGTCCCGGAGCGACCGATGGCGAAGCGCGCTTGGCGCGCGAACATTCTTCTCTTCTTCTCCCCGTGTGCGTGAGTGGGCCCGTGTCTGGGTATAAGTAAGATTGATTAAGCTCTGCTCTGTGTCCCCTTTCCTCCTTCATTCTGAATCATTGTACATTGTAAATAAATTGTGTTCTTCCTCTGATTTGACCGTCCTGTCCCTTCCATCCATTGGCTTCACATGGTATGAATAAAACCGCTCAAATCGGGTTCCAATAAAAGTAAGCACGAGTCACGTGATACGCATACCGCTCGGGCGTACTCGATTAAGCGTGGCTTGTGCGAGGCTCGATCCCCGCTTTCGTGGCAGCGTGGGTTAAAGGTACGTGCGAATTTGTCCCGATACCCTTTTTCACGTTTGCCCGGAATTGGCGATTCGGCCTCGCGGACCCGAAGACCCAGGGGGAAAAAGGGGTTTAATCCCCCTTTTTGTAACGGGAACGGGCTTCGGGAGATCCGCAACAATATAATAACAACAAAGGGGGAAGTGACGAATCCGTAACACTGCACATACGATTTCGATGAAACTTGACCACAACCTTCAACACCCGTGATGTACCAAAGTTTGTTCACAGCATTAAAAGAAATCTGCCTCTTTGGAGGTCTACGGGGGTCAAAGTGGGTCCAGGTTTGACCCCCCAAAATAGATATTTGCTTTCTTCTCTGAAACTACACACACAATGCCGATGAAACTTCACCACCCGTGATGTACCAATGTTTATTCACGGCATGAAAAAAATGTGCCCCTTTAGGGGTCTACAAGGGGGTGGGGGTTTCCCCCCAAAATCGGTGTTTGCTTTCTACTCAGAAAATACACACACAATGCCGATGAAACTTCACCACAACCTTCACCACCCGTGATGTACCAATGTTTGTTCACGGCATTAAAAAATTCTGCCCCTTTGGGGATCTATGGGGGAGGGAGGGTGCCCCCAAAATAGGTATTTGCTTTTGTCTCAGAACTTATACACACTATTTTGAGGAAACTTCACTACAACCTTCATCATCCGTGATGTACCAATGCTTGTTCAAGGCATTGGAAAAAATGGGGTCTGAGGAGGTACAAGGGGTTGGGGGGGAGGGAGAGGAGGAGGGAAGGAAGAAGGTAATTACAGGAAGTTAATTTTCCTCCATGTTTTCACCCCCACAAGCACAACTACCGTACTCACAATCCTCTCTCACACTTTCGATGCGTACGTAATAAATAGGTAATTTTAAAAATTCCAATTACCCACAGTAGATTTAATCCTTCACTTTTTAACTACGTAGGAAAAATGCATGATTTCAAGTGGGAACATGCAAAAAAAATCTCTGCGATTTAAATTTAATGGGAACAGCAAAATTTGTGTTATAGTAAATTACTGTGGTAAATATATTTATTTTGTAGCCGCAAATAGTGGCGGGAGAAAATTTTTGTGACGCAACATTTATCCCGACAATGAAGGAGGAAAAGAATAAATAATTCGAAGCGTAGCGAGTGACGGCTCGGACGGTACGTTCAGGTATTTTTAAGCGTATTTTTTTTAAATGTCAATGCTATTTCGATTTCTTACGACAGTCATGACATTTTGTACGAGTTACGATGGGTTGCAATAGTGAGTGGTTGTCGTTGTTTTGTGGAGCGTTTTTCAGAAATGAATGAGTTAACGCGAAGGATGAAGAAATGGATTGAGGAGGGGTGGATTTAAGAAATACAGAAGGAATTCGTTTCAGGGCCGAAGTGATAGCGGAGTGTTGTTATGGCGGCCCGGCAGAAGCACCGTGGTGCCGCGAACGCCGCTGAGACGGCCGCTCTGCCCTTCAATGAGCGCGTCTTACAGGAAGTTTACGAGTTGTACACCGAGCAGAGCAACGGTACGACCTGCTTGCTTGTTCGAGCGTCGTCCCTGCGGCCGCTGTCTGGTAGTTTTGTATTCTAGGTGGTGGGAGTGTGAGGCGAGGGACGGCGGCCGTTGTAGCCTGGCCGAATGCCCATGCCGCTGACGTGGCGCCTCAGGGAAAGTTTCACCGTCTGACCGGTCTGTTTGCTGCTTGTCTATGCGTCGACACGAGAGGCGACCCCGGTTGATTTGCTGACATGTAATTGTACTTTTATCCCTGCGTTCCTCAGGCCTCGTTCCTCTGGCTCAAGGACTCGGTGTTCACTTGTTGTCCCCGAGGAAGAAGATCACGGTTCTGATTTTAGGGAACCATTCTGCTGGCAAGAGTTCATTCATAAACTGGTGAGAGGGTCTGGCTTTGATTCCTCTGATGGACTTTAAGCCGGTTGTTTCGACTACTGGCATTAGTTTGTGGATGTTAAAGATCCGATGGTGTCTCGTGAAGAGTAGGAGAGTTATCGCCGGCACTCTGAACAAATTACAAATCCCTGCCCTGACTACCATTGGGAAGGTAAACGCAAACCACTCGGTGCCACGCTTCCTGTGGTCCTGCATTGGCAGCGACGAAACTGCCTTCGGGTCCAGCACCGCGGACGGACGGCTCCCAAATGTCGGCGCGTTGCTCGGGTGGAATCTTGCTCGGAATGGAAAAACTTGTTTGCTTTGAAGACACCAATTTGACACCGGCCAAATCGTGGTGGCTTTAAAACTTGTTTGCTTTGAAGACCCCAATTTGACACTGGTGGAATCGTAGTGGCTTTAAAACTTGTTTGCTTTGAAGACCCCAATTTGACACTGGTGGAATCGTGGTGGCTTTAAAACTTGTTTGGTTTGAAGACCCCAATTTGACTGGTCGAATTGTGGTGGTGTTAAAACATATTTGCTTTGAAGACACCAATTTGACACGGACCGAATCGTGGTGGCTTTAAAACCTGTTTGCTTTGAAGACCCCAATTTGACACTGGTGGAATCGTGGCAGCTTTAAAACGTGTTTGGTTTGAAGACCCCAATTTGACATTGGTCGAATTGTGGTGGTGTTAAAACATATTTGCTTTGAAGACACCAATTTGACACGGACCGAATCGTGGCGTTAAAACATTTTCTTTGAAGACCCCAATTTGACCACGGCCAAATCGTGGTGGCTTTAAAACTTGTTTGCTTTGAAGACCCCAATTTGACACAGACCGAATCGTGACGTTAAAACTTCTTTGCTTTGAAGACCCCAATTTGACACGGACCGAATCGTGACGTTAAAACTTCTTTGCTTTTAAGACCCCAATTTGACACCGGCGGAATCGTGGCGTTAAAACATTTGCTTTGAAGACCCCAATTTGACACCGGCTGTTCCCGTCTCTCTAGGTACATTGAAGAGCACGTGCAGCGGGTTGGTGTTGCCATCGAGACTCGAGGTTTCACGTTTGTGACGAGCGGAAAGCACAGGGAGTCGCTCACAGTGAGTCATTCAAGCGAGCCTTCACAAGTGTCCTTGAGCTGTCTCCATTCCGCAGCAATCTTGTTCGCCTCTTAATGACTCCACTGGCTGTCGCCATTTATTTTACAGGGACATGCGACTTTACACCTATACCCCCATTTCAAGTCTTTGCAGGACTTTCGAGGTGAGTGCTTTGCAGGACTTTATCGGGCGGTTGTGTTTTCCAGCCGGAACGCGCTGCTTTTGTTCACGCTCGTTGGAGTGACGGTAACGCGAGAGAGTTTCAGTGCTGGATAAAAACCAGCAGCGGGCCTTGGAAGCCTTTGAAAAGGGTGCGTTTCATGAGCTTTAGCTGTTGTCCTTCGTTTCTGTGGCCACCCTGTTGCCACGTTTTATACAATGGGAACACGGTGGCCACAGAAACTCCGCCGTACTCCGCCGTGGATCCTGGCAACTGGAAATCTGGTGCTTCATCTGCCACTGGGATTTGTACGTGTTTCTCGGTCATTGTGATTATGTGCATTCTATGATTGTGTGGATTCTTAAATGTGACGAGTTCCATTGTCCATTCGTTCTCTTCATGCGTCGGTGTTTATTTGGAGATGTACTTGTTTGTCGTCCGATGGAATGGTGCAGAGGCGACGCATTTACCTTTGACTGCTGTCGAGTCTGGGTTCAAGTCCCGAACTGTCGGGTCGGTGTTTCGCGGTCTGGGCGTTGCATCACAAGCTGCGCCGTCCCTAGGATGGACGTTAAACCGGGCGTGCCGTCTGCCGGCACTAGCTGGTGGACGTTGGATCCCAAGATGTCTTTCAAGAAGAGGAAGCGAGCTATCACGGGCATCCTGAACAAATTTTACGAAGTCTTGCCATGATTACAGAGGGGGACGCAGAGGGGAACCACCCAGTGTAATCCTTGCCATGAGACAGCTTTGCCGGCGCTGGACCTGCCTTCGGGCACAGCATCGCAGACGGTATACAACAATGATTGTCAGGATTAGGAATGGAGAACAATTGGGAGTGCGATGCATTCAATTGAGAATAGAGTTGAGAAATGAAAGCTGTTCGTCTCCACATCTCTTTCCTGCTGACTCTTTCTTTGGGATTTTGGTGATATTCTCCTTTCATCCCATGCATAATATGCGAGTTCATCAACTCGACTTTATCTCCATGGCATGGCCCTCCGACGATGCTTATCTACGTAGCCGCTGTCGGGCAATGGAATGGCCAATAATTCTTGCATGATACAGTCCGTCGCAAAGCCCTGGCTATGTGGTGGGAATATTTAATTTGCCGTATAGATGCCTTCTGTCTTGAAGATGAGTAGCATTATGGGTAGGAATTTAGCAATGCCAATGGCCCTCGCCCAAACGCTGAGGGAATAGCGCAGAGTCCCAACCCACCTTGGGAATCGTCTTTTTACGTGGTTTGATTCCAGACAGACCAAGATCCCACTTCGTACCTTTGTGTTCCTCGTGCTTTATAGCCAAGAGTTGCATCACAGAGTACACCTTTGTTTTTGGAAGGAATGATTAAGCAAGCTTTCTTTTCTGCTAGCACTCACTTGTCTACGTTATAAGATCCTGTCGTTTTTGTCCCCCGTCGCACAGCAGAGCGAAAGGGGGACTATGGCTTTCCCCTCCGTCCGTGTGTCCGTCCGTCCGTCCGTGCGGGTGTGCGTGCATAAGCGAAGGACTGCATTCGAATTTGGTGTGTGGGTGCAACCAACGTCAAAATCAAAGATGGCCGCCGCCATGTATGTCTGATGCCATGTATGTCTGAACCTTGTAACCTGCATATCTTGAAAAATAAGCCAAGTATCAACTTCTAATGTGGTGTGTGGGTGTATCTAGTGTGTGGGTGTGGGTGTATCTGGTGTGTGGGTGTGGGTGTATCTAAAGACGAACGCTATTGAAAATTGGGTCGCCACGTCAAAATCCAAGATGGCCGCCGCCATGTATGTCTGAACCTTTGAACGCAACTGCTCCTGGACTCTGTGTCCTTCTCTCCTGACAAGGTGGAGAAGTTTTTATCAAACCTCGACTCTGATTCTGCAACTGGACCAGATGGCATCAGCCCTCGGGTCCTAAAATCCTGCTCTGCCGCTCTATCTCACCCTCTCTCTGTTCTTTTCACCCTCTCTTTTGCTCAAGGTCATCTGCCAGCATCTTGGAAATCAGCAAACATTGCCGCTTTACACAAAAAAGGTGCAAAAACAGATCCTTGCAACTACAGACCAATCAGCCTGCTCCCAGTTATCAGCAAAGTCATGGAATCCATCATTGCTTCCGATATCAAATCCTTCCTCTTCTCCAATGGCTTGATCTCTGATCATCAATTTGGATTCAGACCAGGTCATTCTACTCTGGACATGTTGCTTCTGCTGTCTCAACAATGGATGGAGGTCCTCAATGCCAAACAGGAAATCAGAGCTGACTCACTTGACATATCACGTGCCTTTGATACGGTCTGGCACCCAGCTCTGCTCACCAAACTCACCTCCTTTGGTATTCAGGGAAATCTCCACTCATGGCTTGCGGATTTCCTCTCTGGTCGTAGGCAATGTGTGGCCCTGAATGGATTTCTCTCATCTTCCAATTCCTGTTCTGGCTGGAGTTCCCCAAGGTAGTGTTCTGGGCCCTGTGCTATTTCTGGTCTTCATCAATGATCTCTCCGACTCTCTGGATAATCCTCTCTATCTTTGCTGATTCCACTATCTGCCGCTCCATTCCTCATCCCTCAGATCGGCAGTCTGCAGCCTCCTCACTCTCTGCAGACCTGGACAAAATCACAGACTGGTCAAACAAGTGGAACATGTCTTTCAATCCTGACAAATCTCACACTCTTACAATGTCTCTCCGAAAGGACCGACTGGACAACCCTCCCATCTACTTTCTCAACAATCCTCTCCAAGAAGTTCTGTCGCTCAAGCTTTTGGGTCTCACTATCTGCCATGATCTTTCTTGGGAAAACCACATTTCCAAGCTGGCCTCCAAAGCCAGTCGCCGACTGGGCATCCTCCGTCGTGCGAAATCCTTCCTTGGCACACCTGAGCTCCTCACCACATACAAGGCTTTCTTTCATCCGCAGCTCAATGGAATACTGTTCCCCCCTCTGGGCTGGTGCTCCTGCCTCACACCTTGCTCGGCTTCACGCTGTTGAGGCCAAAGCTTTCAGAATCATTGGAATCTCCTGCGATGTAGTCAACTCCGAGGGCCTTTCACTCACTCACCGCAGGCAGGTTGGTGGTCTTTCTGTCTTCTACCGACTCCTCTCCGGCCTTGCTCCCCCAGCTCTCTCTGTGCTCTGTCCCCCCAATATTCCTTCAGGTCGCACAAGATCTGCCTGCAACCCTCTTATGGTTAAACTGCCAAAGTCTAGGCTCTCTGCTCACCTTCACTCTTTCATTCTCCTTTTCTCCCGCCTCTGGAACAAACTCCCCCACTCCCTTCAATCCCACTCCTCCCTCCAGGTCTTTAAAACAGCTGTTCACCACCATCTCTTATCTTCCCCCATCGAAAACCTTGATCTTTTCTACCCCCGGTAATTCACCCCAGAGTCCTTGCAGTGTTCATATGTTTTATTCCTCTCCCACCTCCCCCCAAGTCCTCCCGATGTCCCTGCTCTCAAATGTTGTGTTTGTGTCCTTCCCCCTCTCTCCCCATCTTGTCTGCCGCTCCCCTTGTTTTTTGTGTTTTGTGTGTCGGTTTGTCTTTTTGTGTGATTAATGTTAGCTCTTTCACGAGCCTCGATCTTGTATACAAAAAAAAAAAAAAAAAAAAAAAAAAACCTTGTGAGATGAATATCTTGAAAAATAAGCGAAGTACCAACTTCTAATTTGGTGTGTGGGTGTATCTCGCCATATAAGGAAGAACGCTATTGAAAATTGGGTTGCCACGTCAAAATCCAAGATGGCCGCCACCATGTATATGTCTGAACCTTGTGAGCGAAATATCTCGAAAAATAAGCAAAGTACCAACTTCTAATCTGGTGTGTGGGTGTATCTAGGCACACGGAAGAACGCTGTTTAAAATTGGGTCGCCACGTCAAATACCAAGATGGCCGCCGCCATGTATGTCTGAATCTTGTGAGAAGAATATCTTGAAAGATAAGCGAAGTACCAACTTCTAATTTGGTGTGTGGGTGTATCTCGGCATAAGGAAGACCGCTATTGAAAATTGGGTCGCCACATCAAAATCCAAGATGGCCGCCTCCATGTTTGTCTGACCCTTGTGAGCGAAATATCATATCATATAGCATGTTTTTTCTGCGTGTTCCACTTTGTCAACTCGCATCATTTCCCCAACGGGGGACCTAGGCGTAACGCTTGTTATTTATTTATTTGACTTGTGGAGCTTGTACGTTAATGACATACAGGAAAAATACTGTACATGGGTGTACTTTTACATTAATTGGAACATTAGCAGTTGATGGACGGACATGGAGTATGTGTGGGATTCAAACCTAGGTTCCCCCTCGCGGTGTATGAATGTTGAGTTGGATCTTGGAGACTGTATGAAGCTGGAAGGTGTGAAAACATTTTCCTACCTCGGAGACGTGCTGAATGGAGAAGGTGGATCAGACTCGGCAACGGTTGCTGGAGTGAGATGTGCATGGAAGAAGTTTCGGGAACTGAGTGGCGTGGACGATGAGGGGAGTGTCGTTGAAGCTGAAGGGAAAGGTGTATGCTGCATGTGTGAGAAGTGTTATGATTTATGGGAGCGAGACATGGGTAATGAACGTAGAGCAGCAAGGAAGGCTGGAAAGGGTGGAAATGCGAATGGTTCGGTGGATGTGTGGAGTATCGTTGAGAGAGAGAAAGACAAATGATGAATTGCGAAAGATGATGGGAATAGAGCCTGTGATTGATGCTGTGAAGAGAAACAGTTTGAGATGGTTTGGTCATGTGTTGAGGAAGGATGAAAGTGACTGGTTGAGAAGAGTGATGGAAATGAATGTGGAAGGAAGTGGAGGACGGGGAAGACCGAGAAAGACTTGGCTGAAGGTGCTGGAAGATGAAATGTGGGCAAGGGGGTTAACAAGGGGAGATGCAGAAAATAGGGTAAATGGAGAAGATTGTCATGGGGACCGCAAGGCTAACCCCTGCTCTAGCAGGGAAAATGGCCTTAAAATGCCTGTTGTTGTTTTTGTTCCCCCTAATCATTAACCACATGCTCAGATGCAAACGGTGAACGAGTAACTCAAAAGTGGCCAAATTCCTGCCCCCAACTGGCCCTGTAAAGGCAACGGGAAACCTGTTGCATCCTTTGTCGAAGCAATTCGACAGGAACGACTTTGGTCTCCGAGAATGGCATATGTCGCGTCAAATGTTAGGTCAAATTGCCGATCTTTTCCTTTTTTGAAAGTGACAATGAAATGTTTTGGTGTTGACAAGGAAGAACAACAAGCTGGTGGAACAGTTATCTTCGAAGTCCTCTCCACTTAATGGAATACTCGTCTTACCTGTGAAGCAGCGGGTTTGACACTCTTTGTAACAATGCTTAAAATCCGCGATAAGCAAATACCTGGGACCCCGAGGAGCTGCCACAGTTAACACCACCAAATACATTGGTTGGATATTAAAAATGGATATGTTGCATGAAACGTTGCCGCTAGAATTGGAGGCCTGGCGTAACGCAATTTGAGGCCTGGTAGCCCTCGATTTGGATCGCAGTTGATATTCCCATTGCATTGTCAAAAAGCGTTGGGACAAAAAAGTGATTCTTCCTATGTTGTGCATATCGTCTTTTTATTTTTTCCGCTTCTCGATTAGAACATTCATCGTTTGTGTTCCCTGCTTTCAGGTAGCACTTTACTGAGCTATCGATTAAAACGATCGCTAGTTCGTCTTTGGATAAACTGTTGAGAGACCACGATGAGTGGCGACAGTTTGCAAAAAAATAAAATAATAATTGTGCATTTCGTCCCCGTCCCCAACCAAAGCCAAACAGGTTGCCTATCTCTTGCGTCAAATGATGTCATTGTTTCCTTGGTTACCACTTTGCTGATGTCAAAGTGACTGCTTATTTGGAGGGGAGGCTTGGGGTGGAGAGAGGAGAGGGGGAAGGGGAAGGGGAAGGTGAACTTTGAGAATTTGAGGCTAAGGGATTGAGATAAAACGACGGAGCAGTTTGGATGCTGTGACTCATGGATGGCTTTGTAGTGAGTATTCTGAAGGTTGTGATTTGTGCAGGGGGAATTGTGAATAGTTGGGTTAGGAGAGGGGATGGAATGTATTGGTTTTAATAATGGACAGTCGTGGTGGGAGGGTGGATGAATGCCAAATGGTTTGTTGATGAGTAAACTTGCGAGTTGGAATGCAGATAGGCATTGGAGTATAAAGTTCTCAAAATAGTTTTATTTTGAACTACAAACTTACGGTCCCACCTTCGTGCTGCTTTGCTTTCCTATTAAGCCTCGCGGTTGACCATTTTTGCTGTGGCTGCTACATAATGTGCGGACTGTACGTCCTTTTAAGGGCAGTTTTCCTTCCATTGCGTCGCCATTGTGAATGGAAAAGGTGACAGCTTTTACGAATTTTTAACTCTGGCTCCGAACCAAGCAGACATGGCTGTACCAGTCCAGCCCTTCTCTGGCTAGCTTTAGTCCAGTTAGGCCTGTTAAAGCTGCCAGTCGAAGAGCTGTGCTGGGCGGTCACTTACGGCACTCACTGGATTGGAGACCGCGATCGGTGCAGGTAGGGTGGTCCCAAAGATTGTCTGAGAATATTTGTGGTGTCTGGATTTGATCACGAGAAGACTTACCTCTCCTTTGACCTTTTATTTACTTCCACCCCCCCTCCCCCTCCCCCCTCCCAACACCCTCTTCCTCCAATCAACCCAACTGCCCCAGGTGTGTCCGAGTACCTTTCCACAGAAGTGTCGACCTCTAAGCAGAAGGGGTTCAACCTGGTTACTTTCATCGACACACCAGGCCTAGTCGATGGGGATATGAAGTATCCTTTTGAAGTGGACAGTGTACTACAGTGGCTTGGTAATCTTGGCAACTGAATACCATTGTGTAGATATTGATGTGGCGTCTCGTTTGCCTTCGTTTTAGATTCTCGTGTCCATTTATTTATTTCGCCTTTCATTTATTTTGATTATATGGTATTTGCCAAAAGAGATTGCCTTGCCTTAATCTCATAAAATAAATAAACATTCCCCTTTCTGCTTAGTAGTCCTGCATCAGAGTGGCAGCCCGTTCAGGATTGTACACCTTCGCCAATGAAACTGCCTTGGCAGCTCTATGTGCCTCATGGCGTGAAAGGAATGGTTATTATTTATGCTTGATAGAGCACTCGTACACATTTTGTGTTATGTAATGACGCTTTTAGCAAGCTAGTAACATCTTAACCCTGTGTTGATTCTGATAGTGCTGAAGGGTATCATCACGGTTTTTTGTTATATTGGGTTCATTATCACTGCAGGCGTCTCTTTTCTGTGTTTTCTGCCACTGCTGTGTTATCGACCTTACACGCTCCTCCCCCACCTCACTCCCTCCCCCATGTACTCTATGTTCATCCACTACTGCATCTTTTTCAAGGTGAGATGGCAGATCTTATCTTCGTCTACTTCGACCCAATGGGTCAGGCACTGTGCAAGCGTACACTCAACATCGTGGAGCGTCTCAATAAGTCTCAAGGGGACAAGATCCGCTTTTACTTGAGCAAGGCTGACGAGGCCGGGCATGAGACCGATCGTCAGGTGAGTTGCGTATTTGTAGATATGAAGTTTGATGACATTGTCAAACTAGAACGCCACTCAGTGGAGCGCATACTCTCGCCGTGGATCAAGTTGGAATCTACCAATGGTAAAAAAATCCTTCAAAAAATTCCTGGATCCGGAATAATATCCTGAACTTTACCAAAAAGTAATCAATTCTTCCTTATCCCAAGGGCAATCATCCCACCAACATTCATCCAAATCCGTTCAGAACTTTTCCAGATATCTTGTTCACAAACACACGAACACACACACGGACGGACACGATCAAATGCATTACTCCCGAAAATAAAGTTGCACATTGTTACAAAAAGTCATTTTTCTTGACAAGTTTATTTACAAGAAAAAAAAAATCGTTTTCATCGAACAAGCTTTTTGAGAAATAAAAGAGCACACTGCCCGGTTTCCAAATCCTTGTCCTGATGATTCATCCCTTTGTAATGATGCACCCAGCAGACACTTTGTGCACACATCGAAAAGGAGAGGTCCACATGCCCACTTGCATCGTGGATACTTGTGGGAATACCAAAGTCACCGATTGACCAAACTTTAGGAAAGCGTTTTGTTCCAAGTGACGATTTGTGAAATGGCTACATGTTAAGGCATCCTTTGATTCGTTCCGTGGCCTCTCCCTTCAGCGCGTCATGATGCAGATAGTGCAAGAGCTCTGCAAGCGACCAGGCCTCAACAAGTGTGGATTTGAAATGCCGACCATCTACATACCCAATGCCAACAAGGTGTGCAAAAGTCACGTTGATTATTGCCCGTTTAAAGGTAGGCTGTAATCATCGTACCACCGATATTTGAGGTCATGGTGTTTTTGCTTCACTATGGTTACCAACATTTCTTAAAAGAAAGCTAGAGGTGTGAGATGGGGTTTAACCACCCCAAAATTCAAGGTCTAACCACATTTTGTGAGTGGGAGTTAGTAGTGGAGATGTACTATTGGTTAATTATTTTCTCAGCTGGCTAAATATACTACTGCTTTGAGGAAGCTTGTTTAAGGCGCGTTAAAAGTGATTCACAACCAACAGGACGACAAAAGAAAAAGTAAGCATTTCTGCTTGCATAACACATATAAAATGCCCTCTAAAAGTATTGGAACAGTGGAGTGAAATTTATTATTTCCATATACTCAAGAAATTTGGATTTGAGATCAAAATATGACTGAGGCAAGAGTGCAGGAGGTCAGCTTTAATTTATTGGTATTCCCATGCATTTATGTTTTACCATTGTAGAATGTAGAATAATAGCATTTGCTATGTTCAGTCCCCCCATTTTAGATAAGCATAAGCATTGGAACAGATTAACTTAAAGTAGTATAATAGTATTGTCGTCTCCCCGGGGTTAAGACCCCTGGGTGACGAATGACCCAAATGAGCTTTAACTCCAAGGTGTACTTTGAACCTTGGCGGGATTATAGTTTCGCGCGCGCGGGAAAGCCCGAAACCTTACCCGATCGGGAACACACAGGGTTAATCCGAACCCACAGAACAAAAACGAAACAAGACAAGAAAAGTAAAAATTCCACAAATAATGATTTAATGAAAATAAATGCAAAAACCAAATAAAAATATTGAGGTTAAAAACTCGTAGTAATAGGCTAAGGTGAGAGACCCTCCACGCGGACTCAATTACAGACTCGGGGAGAAATAAAAGAAAATAAAATGGTTTGGTAATTGGCCGCACTCAGCTTTTTTTTTTTTTTTTTTTCTTTGTATACAAGATCGAGGCTCGTGAAAGAGCTAACATTAATCACACAAAAAGACAAACCGACACACAAAACACAAAAAACAAGGGGAGCGGCAAACAAGATGGGGAGAGAGGGGGAAGGACACAAAAGAGAGGGGGAAGAGGGGGAAGGACACAAACACAACATTTGAGAGCAGGGACATCGGGAGGACTTGGGGGGGAGGTGGGAGAGGATTAAAACATATGAACACTGCAAGGACTCTGGGGTGAATTACCGGGGGTAGAAAAGATCAAGGTTTTCGATGGGGGACGATAAGAGATGGTGGTGAACAGCTGTTTTAAAGACCTGGAGGGAGGAGTGGGATTGAAGGGAGTGGGGGAGTTTGTTCCAGAGGCGGGAGAAAAGGGGAATGAAAGAGTGAAGGTGAGCAGAGAGCCTAGACTTTGGCAGTTTAACCATAAGAGGGTTGCAGGCAGATCTTGTGCGACCTGAAGGAATATTGGGGGGACAGAGCACAGAGAGAGCTGGGGGAGCAAGGCCGGAGAGGAGTCGGTAGAAGACAGAAAGACCACCAACCTGCCTGCGGTGAGTGAGTGAAAGGCCCTCGGCGTTGACTACATCGCAGGAGATTCCAATGATTCTGAAAGCTTTGGCCTCAACAGCGTGAAGCCGAGCAAGGTGTGAGGCAGGAGCACCAGCCCAGAGGGGGGAACAGTATTCCATTGAGCTGCGGATGAAAGCCTTGTATGTGGTGAGGAGCTCAGGTGTGCCAAGGAAGGACTTCGCACGACGGAGGATGCCCAGTCGGCGACTGGCTTTGGAGGCCAGCTTGGAAATGTGGTTTTCCCAAGAAAGATCATGGCAGATAGTGAGACCCAAAAGCTTGAGCGACAGAACTTCTTGGAGAGGATTGTTGAGAAAGTAGATGGGAGGGTTGTCCAGTCGGTCCTTTCAGAGAGACATTGTAAGAGTGTGAGATTTGTCAGGATTGAAAGACATGTTCCACTTGTTTGACCAGTCTGTGATTTTGTCCAGGTCTGCAGAGAGTGAGGAGGCTGCAGACTGCCGATCTGAGGGATGAGGAATGGAGCGACAGAGAGTAGAGTCGTCAGCAAAGAGATAGAGAGGATTTTCAAGAGAGTCAGAGAGATCATTGATGAAGACCAGAAAAAGCACAGGGCCCAGAACACTACCTTGGGGAACTCCAGCCTGAACAGGAAGAGGAGATGAGAGAAACCCATTCAGGGCCACACGTTGACTACGACCAGAGAGGAAGTCCGCCAGCCATGCGTGGAGATTTCCATGGATACCAAAGGAGGAGAGGTTGGAGAGCAGAGCAGGGTGCCAGACCGTATCGAAGGCACGTGAAATGTCAAGGGAGACTGCTCTAATTTCCTGTTTGGCGTTGAGGACCTCCATCCATTGTTGAGAAAGCAGAAGCAGCATGTCCAGAGTAGAGTGACCAGGTCTGAAACCAAATTGATGATCAGAGATCAAGCCATTGGAGAAGAGGAAAGATTTAATATCTGAAGCAATGATGGATTCCATGACTTTGCTGATAATTGGGAGAAGGCTGATTGGTCTGTAGTTGCTGGGATCTGTTTTTGCACCTTTTTTGTGCAAAGCGGTGATGTTGGCTGATTTCCAAGCAGATGGCAGATGACCTTGAGCAAAAGAGAGGGTGAAGAGAACAGAAAGAGGGAGTGAAAGAGCAGAAGAACATGATTTTAGGACCCGTGGGCTGATGCCGTCAGGACCAGTTGCAGAATCAGAGTCGAGGGTTGACAGAAACTTTTCCACCTTGTCAGGAGGAAAGGACACAGAGTCCAGGAGCAGCTGGGTACGACTGGGTACGGTGGGTACAGAGAGGGATGGGTTTGGGACACAAGATTTAGAGGCAAACACAGAGTTGAGGCATTCAGCTTTTTCACGTGCGGAGTCAGCCGTTAAGCCGTTTGAGGTGAGGGAGGGGATGGAGGGGGAACAAACACCAGAAACAGATTTGACCAGACGCCACCAGGATTTGGAAGAGGGAGACAGATAAGAGAGTTCGGTCTTGAGAATGGTGAGATATTGTTTCCTGGCTCTCCTGAGGGTGGACACACACTTGTTTCGGGCTTTGTGAAAGGAAATGAGATTTCCTTCCGTTGGATTTGCTTTCCAGTTCAACTGAGGAATTGTCGACATTCGTTGCCTCCAAACCACCACGTGGGAAGCGCACAAAAATGGCGCAGAGTCGCGCTCCCTCGACGTCCCAACGTAAGGTACTTCTAATGATGCCGATTGCCCCGAACCTCTCTTGTTCAGTCTCTTCCCCACATGCGCACATGAGCCAAACATGCGCCACTGCCCGCGACCACGCTAGAACAAAGGAGAGAGCAGCAAACACGATCGTCCACGATGAATCCCATGATCAGAAGAGATCTGATGGTTAAACTGCCGAAATCTCGGCTCTCTGCTCACCTTCACTCTTTCATTCCTCTTTTCTCCCGCCTCTGGAACAAACTCCCTCACTCCCTTCAATCCCACTCCTCCCTCCAGGTCTTTAAAACAGCTGTTCACCACCATCTCTTATCTTCCCCCATCCAAAACCTTGATCTTTTCTACCCCCGCTAATTCACCCCAGATCCACCTTGTTTGAAATTCCAACTTCTTTCCTGGAAGTCCTGGCAGTGTCCATATGTTTTATACCTCTCCCACCGCCCCCTTCCCATGCCCCCCCCCCCCCCAAAGCCCTCGCCCTCTCTCAGATCTCTCGATGTCTCCATGTCTCTCGGTCCCTGCTCTCAAATGTTGTGTTTGTGTCCTTCCCCCTCTCTCCCCATCTTGTCTACCGCTCCCGATGTTATATGTTTTATGTGTCGGTTTGTCTTTCTGTGTGATTAATGTTCGCTCTTTCACGAGCCTCGATCTTGTATACAAAACAAAACAAAAAAAAACCAAAAAAAAACAAACAAACAAACAAAGATCAAAATGGCGAGACGGCTTCTTTTTGCTCTCCTAGCTCTCAAATGTACGACTCTGACGTCACACTGTCCAATTACCGAGCGCTATTCCATCATCCATCACTCCGACCAATCACGAAGCTCGGGGCGTGGTCTTCCCGTCACGAGTCATCGGAGGGTGGAGTCTAATCTCTTTTCGGTTGACGTCGGGGTTTACTTGCCGATTGGCAAATGCTGTTTCTGTCAGCCCTGGTGGTGCGGTTGGCTAATTGAGCCCATCGCCTTGCCGGCTGAGTTTAATAAGAACATTAGGGAAAAATCACAGGGAGGCAAGCACCTATAGGGGAATTTAACCCTACCTAGATAGCACAAATCCACTCCTCCATGTGGAGACACCTAAACACTTAACCGGACATTCGACCCTACTTGGATTCATCGAGATGGCTTCTTATTCTTCGTGACACTCGGAGCATGCTAATTTATTCGATTCTGACTTTCCTAAGGTATTTTCATCTCCTACCCCAACAAACGTAACAGTATTTTGTTGCACATCCCTTGCATGCAATAACTGCATCGAGCCTGTGACCCAATGATGTCACCAAACTCTTGGTATCTTCCTTTGAGATGCTTTGCCAAGTCTTTACTGCAGCCATTTTCAGTTGTTGTTTGTTTTGGGGGTTTCTGTCTTTAGTCTCCTTCACCAAGTGATATGCATGCTCCATTGGATTTAAATCAGGAGATTGACTTGGCCAGTCTAAAATCTTCCACTGTTTTTTCCCCCTAATGAACTCCTTGGTTGCATCGGCAGTGTGTTTTGGGTTATTGTTTGTCTGGTGAAGTGCCGCCCAATGTTTGTTTGGAGGCATTTTCTTGTACATAGGCAGACAAAATGTTTCTGTACACTTCCAAATTAATTCTGCTGCTGCCGTCATTAGTTACATCATCAATAAAGATGAGTGAGCCAGTTCCAGAGGCAACCATGCAAGCCCAAGTCATGACACTACCCCCACCGTGCTTCACAGATGAGGTAGTATGCGTTGGATCATATGCAGTTACTTCCTTTTTCTGTACTTTCATCGCTTTGGTAAAGCTTTATCTTGATTTCATCTGTCCATAAAACTTTGTCCCAGAACTCGATTGGCTTACATCTGTACTTCTTGGCATATTCTAATCTAGCCTGTTTTTGGTGATAATGAGAGGTTTGCATCTTGCAGTGTAGCCCTTGTAATTCTGCTGTCAAAGTCTTCTGCGAATGGTAGATTGTGATACTTTCACCACTGCATTCTGGAGGTTGTTGGTGATGTCACTGACGGCTCTTTTCGGGTTTTTCTTTACAGCTCTGATTTTTCTGTCATAAACTGCCAACAAACAGGCCAGATTAGAATCTGCCTAAAGTACACCAGTGGTTTCTTTCTTTTTCAAGATATTTAAAATTGTTGTATTCGTTATACCCAATGTTTATGCTATGATTCTAATTGCATTATTCTGTTCTTTCAGCTTCCAAATTGCTTATTTTTCTTTAATAGACAGTTCTCTGGCCTTCATGTTGGTTTATGGAGTCCGACTCCAAAAGCAAAGGTGAAAACCATGACTAGACATTCACAGCTCCTTTGTGTGACCAATCAATCCAACAAGAAACACCTGTCAGTCATTTGTTCCAATACTTATGGTTACCTAAAATGGGGGGACTGAACATAAAATGTCATTGTTCTACAATGGTAAAACATATATGTATACAAATACCAATAAATAAAAGCAGACCTTCTGTACTATTGCCTCATAATCATCCTTTGGTCTAACATCCAAATTTCTTGAGTATATAGCAATAATAACAAAATAGACTTCACTGTTGCAATACTGGTGGAGGGCACTGTATATAATATTTTCAGTGTTCAACTTAAACGTAATTAAAGTAGTCTTTGTGGCATCCTAAACCATGCTTGATCCCATTTTGTTTTAATGCTAAATCGCTATTGTATGCCGTGCGATATTTTGATTAACATATGGAAGTTTAGTTGCCGTGTCTCCAATTTGGGCTTCCCACGTGATGTTTAGTAGAATGGTGGTTTCATTTTTAAGCAATTCTAAGCTTGTCTGTTCTTAGGATGATCTGAAGAGTGACACTTAAAAAAAACAAAAAAACAAGGAAAAGCTTTTTGATTGTCTTTTCTTTTTTTGCATACAAACATGGAAGAGTGACATTACAGAGGGTATATGGGAATGCTGGGAGGATCTGGGTGACCTGGAGGTGTACAGAGGGATGAAATATCTGGAGGAGCAAGATTTTTTTTTTTGTTTTTTTTGTTTTTTTTGTATACAAGATCGAGGCTCGTGAAGGAGCGAACATTTATCACACAGAAAGACAAACCGACACATAAAACAAAAAGCATCGGGAGCGTTAGACAAGATGGGGAGAGAGGGGGAAGGACACAAACACAACATTTGAGAGCAGGAACCGAGAGACATGGAGACATCGAGAGATCTGTGGGAGGGAGAGGGCTTTGGGGGGGAGGCATGGGAAAGGGGGTGGGAGAGGCATAAAACATATGGACACTGCCAGGACTACCAGGAAAGAAGTTGGAATTACAAACAAGGTGGATCTGGGGTGAATTAGTGGGGGTAGAAAAGATCAAGGTTTTGGATGGGGGAAGATAAGAGATGGTGGTGAACAGCTGTTTTAAAGACCTGGAGGGAGGAGTGGGATTGAAGGGAGTGTGGGAGTTTGTTCCAGAGGCGGGAGAAAAGAGGAATGAAAGAGTGAAGGTGAGCAGAGAGCCGAGATTTTGGCAGTTTAACCATCAGAGGCTTGCTGGCAGATCTTGTGCGACCTGTAGGAATATTTGGGGGACAGAGCACAGAGAGAGCTGGGGGAGCAAGGCCGGAGAGGAGTCGGTAGAAGACAGAAAGACCACCTACCTACCTGCGGTGAGTGAGTGAAAGGCCCTCAGAGATAGCTTCATCGCGGGAGATTCCAATGATTCTGAAAGCTTTGGTTTCAACAGCGTGAAGCCGAGCTAGGTGTGAGGCAGGAGCACCAGCCCATAGGGGAGAACAGTATTCCATTGAGCTGCGGATGAAAGCCTTGTATGTGGTGAGGAGCTCAGGTGTGCCTAGGAAGGACTTCGCACGACGGAGGATGCCCAGTCGGCGACTGGCTTTGCAGGCCAGCTTGGAAATGTGGTTTTCCCAAGAAAGATCATGGCAGATAGTGAGACCCAAAAGCTTGAGCGACAGAACTTCTTGGAGAGGATTGTTGAGAAAGTAGATGGGAGGGTTGTCCAGTCGATCTTTTCGGAGAGACATAGTAAGAGTGTGAGATTTGTCAGGATTGAAAGACATGTTCCACTTGTTTGACCAGTCTATGATTTTGTCCAGGTCTTCAGAGAGTGAGGAGGCTGCAGACTGCCGATCTGAGGGAAGAGGAATGGAGCGGCAGAGAGTGGAGTCATCAGCAAAGAGATAGAGAGGATTTTCCAGAGAGTCGGAGAGATCATTGATAAAGACCAGAAAAAGCACAGGGCCCAGCACACACTGCCTTGGGGAACTCCAGCCTGAACAGGAAGGGGAGATGAGAGAAATCCATTCAGGGCCACACGTTGACTACGACCAGAGAGGAAGTCCGCAAGCCATGCATGGAGATTTCCATGGATACCATAGGAGTAGAGTTTGGTGAGCAGAGCTAGGTGCCAGACCGTATCGAAGGCACGTGATATGTCGAGGGAGACAGCTCTGATTTCCTGTTTGGCATTGAGGACCTCCATCCATTGTTGAGACAGGAGAAGCAGCATGTCCAGAGTAGAGTGACCTGGTCTGAATCCAAATTGATGATCAGAGATCAAGCCATTGGAGAAGAGGAAAGATTTCATATCCGAAGCAATGATGGATTCCATGACTTTGCTGATAATTGGGAGCAGGCTGATTGGTCTGTAGTTAAAAGGATCTGTTTTTGCACCTTTTTTGTGTAAAGCGGTAATGTTTGCTGATTTCCAGGATGCTGGCAGATGACCTTGAGCAAAAGATAGGGTGAAAAGAACAGAGAGAGGGTGAGATAGAGCGGCAGAGCAGGATTTTAGGACCCGTGGGCTGATGCCGTCTGGTCCAGTTGCAGAATCAGAGTCGAGGTTAGACAAAAACTCCTCCACCTTGTCAGGAGAGAAGGACACAGAGTCCAGGAGCAGTTGGGTTCGACTGGGAAAGGTGGGAACAGAGAGAGATGGGTTTGGGACTAAAGATTTAGAGGCAAACACAGAGTTGAGGCATTCGGCTTTGTCACGTGCGATGTCAACTGTGTGGCCATTTGAGGTAAGGGAGGGGATGGAGGGGGAACAAACACCAGAAACGGATTTGACCAGACGCCACCAGGATTTGGAGGAAGGAGACAGGTTTAGAGGCGGGAGTGCTTCCTGGCACTCCTGAGGGTAGACACACACTTGTTCCGAGCTTGGTGGAAGGAACTGAGATTGCCTTCAGTTGGATTAGCCTTCCAAGAGGCAAAGGCAAGTTGTTTCAGGGCAACTGCCTCACCACAAGATTCGGTGTACCATGGACGGGAGGAAGGGTAAGACAACTGAAGACGAGATGGGATAAATCTGTGCATGAGAGAGATCAGTTTGCTTTGGAAGAATTCCCAGGAAGAATTGATGTCAGAGGCGGTGGAGATGGGAGACCAATCCAGACGATTGATGGCTGCTTGAAGCCCGTCCCAGTCGGCCTGAGTGAAATGCCAGACTCTTCGACGCTGAGGAGGCTCTCTGAGAATGGCCAGAGAGATGTCCACTTTGACAAGCACATGATCAGAAGAACCGATTGGAGCAGAAGAAGAGCAGCAGACATTAGCAGGGAAGTTTGTCATAACCAAGTCGAGAAGAGAAGAAACTCCATTGGCTGAGATCCGGGTCGGGAAATTGACAGATTGTGTCAATCCCAGTGAGTCACAGAAGTCCTTTGCTGAGGTGCCATGACTGGTGAGAGAGGAACCCACACCCAACCAGGTGGCATGATGACAGTTGAAGTCACCACATATGAGGAAGAGAGAGTTGGGATGAGTGGATAGAAGTTGGTCCATGTTGTCAGAGAGTGAAATGTAAATTGAGTCATCAATGTTTGGGGGACGGTACAGAACACATATGAACAAAAGGTGGGAGCGGAGAGGAAGCCGTAGCCAGAGGTACTCCTGGGGGTGAGGAGGAGAGAGGGCAGTGCAAGGAGAATGAGGAAGAGAGTTTTTGATAAAGATAGCCACCCCACCACCAGGACGAGGCTCAGGTCTATCATACCGGAAGAGGGAGTAACCAGGAAGAGATATTGAGGAATCAGAGACATCTTGAAGGAGGAAAGTCTCTGTTAAGCAGATCAAGTCTGGATTGTCAGAAGCAACCTGTATGGAGAGATCAGTCAGGTTTGAGCGAAGGCCCCGGATGTTTGAGGTCCATACCGTTAAAGAAGAGAGAGGGGGAGCATCGGGTACAGGACAGGGGAGGGGAGGAGTAGGGTAAGATGAAGGATGAGAGGGGGAGGTAGGGAGAGCAGTTGATAGTGTCAGAGATTACAGAAGAGTTCCAAGAAAGGGAAGGATGAGGAGGATGAAAGGTTTGGTGGTGAAGGGATGAGGCAGAGTGAGGGGTTGTTTGAGGGGGGCATGGGACAGTAGAAGGTTGGGGGGGGTGGAGGCATGAGATAGAAGGGAGACGAGGTGGGGAGGAGGCAACTTTGAGGAGGGGGGAGGAGGGAGAATTTGAGAGGAATGGTATGGGGGGAGATTTGAATGGGAGGAGTTGGGGGGGAGTTTTGAAGGGGAGGAGTGAGGCGGGAGTTTAGGAGGGGAGGGGCAAGGGGGGAGTCTAGTAGTGGAGGGGCAAGGGGGGAGTTTAGGAGTGTAGGGGCAAGGGGGGGGATTTGGAGGGGAGGGGCAAGGGGGGACTTTAGGAGGGGAAGGGCAGGGGGGGAGTTCAGGAGTGGAGGGGCAAGGGGGGGATTTGGAGGGGAGGGGCAAGGGGGGACTTTAGGAGGGGAAGGGCAGGGGGGGAGTTCAGGAGTGGAGGGGCAAGGGGGGAGTTTAAGAGTGGAGGGGAAAGGGGGGAGTTTAGGAGTGTAGGTGTAAGGGGGGAGTTTAGGAGTGCAGGTGTAAGGGGGGGGATTTGGAGGGGAGGGGCAAGAGGGGAGTTTAGAAAGTGGATGATTAATGAAAGACGAACATTGATAACAAATTGGGTTTGTTGTGATTTTCAAGTTAGCAATCCGATTCAGAACGATGGAGGGGGGATGGAATGAATGTGAATTTAGACCATGTAGTGAGGGAGACGTATAAGATATTGAATTTCTTTTTTTTGACGTGGAATGAGTTGGAGAGGAAATTGAGAAAAGCCTTTTAAATAGGAAGAAAAACAGCGTGTTGTAATATACCACTGAATAAACCACTGAAGGGGAAAGGTTAAACATATTTAAAATAATATTTAAACAGAACCGTGAACAATCTTATATGCACAAAATACCAACGGGGGGAGGGCCGAGAGGGACCACCACGAGTCACGTGAACAGGGCAAAAGGTGGATGGCAAGGAGATAATGGGGGCGGGGCGAAAAGCACCGCGATACACCTGGACAAAGTACAGGATGAGACAACGGCACACGTGGAGAAAGGAAAAATAAATGTTTTTTTTTGTTTGTTTGTTTTGGGGGGGGGGTGGGTGGGGTGGGGTGGGGATTTAAAACGTTAGACAGAGAGTATTATGTTCGGTGTAGAAGGGAAAAACTGAGAGCCAAGCAAAACACGATGTAGGGGACTTAAGTTAACAAACACCGACAGGGGTACAAGGCCGCACACGAGGCGCAGAATAGGATTAATTAATTACAAGTTACAGGAAATTCAAACCAAAACTAACTGTAAACAAACAATAAAGCATGGACGATAAAGTAACGAGTTGAAATTTGACAAACGCACGAATGAAAAAATAACCACTTTGGATGCCCGGAGAGAAACCAAGCCTCCAGGTCGGAAGCTTCAACAACTAGGCCGCGTGGCCGCACGCGGCACGAGATACTCGACTATTTTTTACAGGTATGAAAGATTAACCCCGATAAAACTTCCGAGGGACACTTAAAAGGTACACACACGTAAGATAAACAGTTTAGACAAGAATACAAATGTGACAATGACTTAGCTTCGAGCGTGCGTGAAGATCGTGGAACAGCTTCGAAAATCCGTGATTGGGGGAAGAGGAGACACCAGGCTGATTCATTCCTTGACTTGTGGCGTATCCAATCACAAAATTATGTCCCTTAATGCATTTTAAACAAAAATGTAGTGCCTCTCAGGTTACAGTCTGCACACACTGATCATGGCTGTTCTTGTTTCATGTCTGGTGCACAACAGGAATGCAGAAATGGCATACATGAGGAGTCTCGTAATTCTTTGAAGGAAATATTTTGAAATGTGTTTCAGGGTCGTTTAATGTTTGCCGGAACACAATGGCGTACCAGTGTGAGATGGGGGGAGGGACAGTATGCTGGTCACTTAACTATACCACTACGTTCAACAAAAGATATGGATTATTGGAGGTGCTGACATTGTACTAAACCAGACATGCTTGCAATTTCTTGCGCTAAACCACTAACTCTTACTACACCCTTCAGCCAAGCCGCTGTTTGAATCAGATTGATGAAGTGTGCCTCACCATTGAGAAAACCATAAACCAAACGGTGCAGACAACGCTGAACCAGCTTGGGCGAGACTGTGAGGTCATCGTGAATGCTGCAACTCAACGACTAATGCAAGACTGGTTAGTTCCTTACAAAACCGTTTGTCATCCCCTTCACTTAGAATTCTAACTCTAATCATTTAATTATTTATGGTTTGCAAGTATCGATATATTGCAATTGGCCTGTTTGGCATTCACAACTGAGCACTTGCTTACTAATGCTAGAATTGCAGGTTGAACTAATCCAATATACACATAGACTAATCCAATTTGTCCTGCACTTGTGATGTACCTGTGAAAATCCGTCCATGAACACTACTACTACTAATCCACATGCCCACTAAGGAGCGTAGAAACCCCTTTGGAGGTTGGCCTTTTTTTTTTTTTTTGTATACTTTGTCGAGGCTCATAAGAGCTAACACATAGAACATATAATAAAGGAAGTGGCAGAGAAGGAAGCACAAGAGTAGAGAACAGGGACATTAGGAGATCTGTGGAAGAGGGAGGGCTGGGGCAGGGTACATGGGATAAACAAAATGGACACTACAGGGGATTTCAGGAAGGAAAACAGAGAACTTGAAGGGGGTGGGTTTGGGGTGGATTAATGGGGGTAGAAAATATCAAGGTTTTGGATGGGAGAGACATGCTGAGTGTGTGAGATTTATAAGAATTGAAAGACAAGTTCCACAAGTTTGAGCAGCTTGTAATTTTATCCAGTTTTGCGGAGTGAAGAGGCTGCTGCCTGTCGATCTGAAAAGATTGAGCCGGCAGAGGGTGGAGTCGTCATCAAAAAGAGTATTTCCAGAGGGTTAGAGAGATCATTGATGAAGATTAGAAGAAGCACAGGGCCCATAATGCTGCCTTGAGGAACTCCAGCCTGGACAAGAAGGGGAGATGAGATAATTCCATGTAGAGCCACTGACAGACGAGGAGGTCTGCGAGCCATGCATGGAGATTTCCATGGATACCATAAAAGGAGAGTTTGGTGAGCAGGGCAGGGTGCCAGACCGTATCGAAGGCACGTGATATGTCAAGGGAGACGGCTCTAATTTCCTGTTTGGCATTGAGGACCTCCATCCATTGTTGAGACAGCTGAAGCAGCATGTCCAGAGTAGTGTGACCTGGTCTGAATCCAAATTGATGATCTGGGATCAAGCCATTGGAGAAGAGGAAGGATTTGATATCAGAAGCAATGATGGATTCCATGACATTCATGATAATTGGGAGCAGGCTGATTGGTCTGGAGTTGCAAGGATCTGTTTTTGCACCTTTTTGTGTAAAGTGGTAATGTTTGCTGATTTCCAAGATGATGGCAGATGACCTTGAGCAAAAGAGCGTGAAGAGAACAGAGAGAGGGTATGAAAGAGCGACGGAGCAGGATTTTAGGACCTGTGGGCTGATGCCGGCTGGTCCAGTTGCAGAATCAGAGTCGAGAATTGACAGAAACTTCTCCACCTTGTCAGGAGAGAAGGACGCAGAGTCCAGTAGCAGCTGGGTTGGACTGGGTAAGGTGGGTACAGACAGAAATGGGTTTGGGACACAAGATTTTGAGGCAAACACAGAGTTGAGGCATTCGGCTTTTTCACGTGCAGTGTCAGCTGTGGAGCCGTTTGAGGTAAGGGAGGGGGTGGAGGGGGGAACAAACACCAGAAACGGATTTGACCAGATGCCACCAAGATTTGGAGGAGGGAAACAACTTTGAGAGTTCAGTCTTGAGAGTAGAGAGATGGTGTTTCCTGGCACTCCTGAGGGTAGACACAAACTGGTTCCGAGCTTTGTGAAAGGAATGGAGATTACCTTTCGTTGGATTTGCCTTCAATGAGGCAAAGGTAAGTTGTTTCATGGCAACTGCCTCACCACAAGCTTCAGTGTACCATGGACGGGAGGAAGGGTGTGACAACTGAAGACGAGATGGGATAAATCTGTGCATGAGAGAGAGAAGTTTACTTTGGAAGAATTCCCAGGATGATTTGATGTCAGAGCCAGTAGAGATGGGAGACCAGTCCAGATGATTGATGGCTGCTTGAAGGCCATGCCAGTCGGCCTGAGTGAAATGCTAGACTCGTTGACGCTGAGGAGGCTCTCTGAGAATGGCCATAGAGATGTCCACTTTAACAAGTACATGATAAGATGAACCGATTGGAGCAGAAGAATAACAGCAGACATTTGCAGGGAGGTTAGTCATAACAAAATCCAGAAGACATGATGTGCCGTTGACTGAGATCTGTGTCGGCATATTGACAGATTGGGTCAGTCCCAATGAGTCGCAGAAGTCCTTTGCTGAGGTGCCATGGCAGGTAGGTGTGAGAGGTACCCACACCCAGCTAGCTGGTATGATGAAAATTGAAGTCACCACATATGAGGAAGAGAGTTGGGATGAGTGGATGGTGGACGGTACAACATACACAAAAACAAAAGGTGGGAGCAGAGGGTAAGCCGTAGCCAGAGGTACTCCTGGGTGTGTGGTGGAAGCATGCAACCTGTATGGAGAGGTCAGTCATGTTTGAGTGAAGGCCCAGGATGTTTGAGGTCCATACCGTTGAGGAGGGGGAGAATTGGATACAAGAGGGGAGGGGTAGGGTAAGTGAGGTAGGAGAAGGGGAGGTAGGGAGAGCTGTTGACAGTGTGTCAGAGGTTGCAGAAGAGCTAGGAGAGGGGGCAGGATGAGGACAAAAGGCTAGGTGGTGATGAGATGAGGCACAGTGAGAAGTTTATTGAGGGGGCAGAGGGAAGTAGAAAATTGAAGGAGGTGAAGGAATTACTTGAAAGAGTGAGGAAGAGGGGAGATTTGAATGGGAGGGGTGAGGGAGGGGCGTTTTGAAGGGAGGCGAGGGGATAGTTTTGAAGGGGAGAGGTGAGGGGATAGTTTTGAAGGGGAGGGGAGAGGTGAGGGGATAGTTTTGAAGGGGAGGGGAGAGGTGAGAGGATAGTTTTGAAGGGGAGGGGAGAGGTGAGGGGATAGTTTTGAAGGGGAGGGGAGAGGTGAGGGAATAGTTTTGAAGGGGAGGGGGGAGGGGAGGGGTGAGTTTTGAAGGAGAGGGGGTGAGGAGAGTTTTGAAGGGGAGGAGAGGGGTGAGGGGAGAGTTTGAGGAGAGAGGAGAGGGGTGAGGGAAAGGTAGTGATGGAATGGGGGTAGGAGAAAGTAGAGGGAGGGGACATTGAGTGGGATGCTGGTATGAAATAGGGTTTGTAGGATAGGGGCAAGTAGAAATGGGGGAGGGAACAGACACTGAAGATGTACAAAAGGAACGATTAATAAAATACAAACCTCCATTGCAAGCTGGGGTTCTTGAAATTTTCAAGTCGGATATACATTTGAAAACGTTAGAGGGGTGATATAAAGGTGAGTTTAGAGAATGTAGAAAGGAAGAGCTGTATGTGTTGGTATGGTTGAAGGATTTATTAAAGACAAACTTTTGAAGAGGAAAAAGAAGAGTATAATTCTATGAAGTCCCTGTATAATAGAATACAGAATTCGACATGGGAGAAAGGAAATTTAAACAATTTAAATGGTAGCGTGAAGACCATCAGGGTAAGAGAGGAGGAGGAGGAGGAGGAGGAGGAGGAGGAGGAGGAGGAGGAGGAGGAGGAGGACGACGATGCTATCCCGCTGGTGCCGACGCATGAAACCAGGAATGAATCTATGAACGATTCGTTCCCCCAGGAGCCAGTGACTGAATCACGAACAAGAGAGCATCCGTCCACGGCACGGCCGAAAGACAATGAACCAAGACGAGGAGACGGCCGGTTAATCCACTATCCAGCAACCGAGAGACTATGTTAGGATCACCAGTCTTTTATAATTCATCCCCTGACGTCATCCTCATCCTAATCCAACCAGTCCGTGCTAACCCGCCGGCTCCAGAACGTTCTCGCTGACATCGTTCCACCAATCCCCGAGCGCCTTTTGCTCCCTCTAACCAATCACTGCGCTTGGGGGCGTGAACCCACGGACCTGCCTGCTTCGATGTTGCTATCCAAGTTGGTGTTATCAGCCATTGCGCTCAATGTCCTGCTTCCGGAATGTTTTATTGAATGCCATAAAATGCACGATTCTAACGTGTCTAATGCGGTGCCATAAGGGACATAGGGATAAATCACAGAGGGAACAACATACAAGGAATTGATTAACCCTTATTGTCTAAGCTAGTTAACATGCCCCACTCCTCATAATGGGGATGAAGATACACCTTGATGTCAGAATCCGAACACACGGTCTAAACAAGTGAAGTACTTATTACATCAAGGTTTCTTCATGACATTCGGAGCACCTACCTATACAAATCTACCTGAACGAAAGTAATCACTGTCTACCCCCGACAAACGTATTGTTGTTATTATTATTGAGGGGCTGTTAGAAGAGTAAAGCAAAAACTTGAAGAAAAGAATGTTGAGCTATTTGTAGGCTATGAGCCGAGGGGTCGACCATGCTCAATCAGAGGGAGGATGGCTAACAGTTATTTTTGGCAAGGCCAAGGTCCCTAGTGCTGAAAAAAATGTGATAGCAGTGTGAAACTCTTAGCCGTATCTGTGTTATCACATTTGTCAGATCACCCATTTATCGCTTTTCGGGTCATTTTTCCCGCTTAAGATTTAGGGGGTGGGGTTAGTTTTTTGGCTCTCAAATAATATCACGTGTATATATCAGCTAGTGTGGTATATCAGGTAAAAGGTTATTGAATTACCTTTCAAATGATGTATAGAAAGTGCCTGTGTGATCTATAGTAACCTCTTTATAATGATTATTAAAACATAATTATTTCCACCAACTCTCAAAACTTCATCACAAAATCCCCAATTTTAGGAACAAAAATAGGCAAAAATCAAAAGGTATGTAAAAGGTATGTTTCGATTTGAGACACACATACAGTATAATTAGAGTCAATATCCTCACACATATGATCATGATGTGCTATGAAATTCAATGCAATATGTGTAGACATGCTAATACGAATGTTGTCATCAATGTCAATATTTTCATTATATTTTAGGTGATTTGCAACCATGACAGCGGTGCACGACATCTAATGTATTTCTCTTTGTAGATTTGTTGGTGCAGAATACATTTTTAAGCAACTATAGCAACTGATGCTAATTTGTAGTAGTGGTGGTGGTGGTGGTGGTCTCATTCGATATTATGTGTCTTTCCAGGTGAGACGGTGGTGGTGATATTGGTGGTGGTGAAACAGAGTGTACCGCAGATAGACAATTGAACAAATACTTGCAATGGAGATTGCGATCACTCAGAAAGTTCCCAAGGACGTTTGTATCATTCATAAGCTATCGTTAGATGTCAAACCAGAAGATCCGCTCATAAGCCCTCAAACATTCGATTTGTGGACTACATTGCTGGATGCGGCCAAAATACGGAACCATGCACCCATTCTCGACCTTGCTCAGTCGCTGCCAGAGAAGGAGATTCCCCGAGTATTCTACCACAGGCAGTGCAGGAGCGTGTTCACCATGAAGCGAGATTTGGAAGCACTGAAACGAAAAGCTGAATCCAATTTAACCGACGATGCTGCTGCAACATGTTCAGCGAGCAAGAGACAAGCCAGAAGGGCATCTTCGGAATCACGCATCTATGAACCGGATTGTATATTCTGTGGAAAGACCAAGTGGTGCAAGGGAACGTCATCCCGTGAAAAGTTGAGCAAGGCTGTTGATCTGAGAGCAGATGAAACGCTGCGAAACAGCGCCGTGCGTAAATGTGACACGAAAATCATGGCTGCCACAAGTAGAGACATTGTGGCAGCTGAAGCACGATACCATTTCTCTTGCTACAGAAGTTACACGAGACCAAGCACTAAAGATGCACATGACAGAAACACGGCCGCCACAAACGAATCTGACTACACTGAAGAAGAAGCATACAATGAGTTGCTCGTATACATCCGGAACCATATAATCCCGAATAAGGAAATTGTTAGGATGACAACGCTGGTAGAGCACCTACAATCGATAATGACATCAAGAGGGTTGCATGGGATAAGAACTGCTACAAGAAAAAACCTCGCACGGAAACTGGAAACTGATCTTGGAAATAGCGTTCACATCTTTCAAGACAACAGTGGAAAACTGATTGTCGTACCTGATAATGTAACACTACAAGATGCTGTCAAAGAAATACAAACACTTAAACAACAACTGAGCATTTGGAAAGGGAAATCATCAAACATGTCCAAAGTCATTGATCAGACATCGACACACATCAGATCGATGATAAGGAAGGATAACAAACCAACTCCATGGCCCTATCATCCAGCCGACGTCGACAATGACTCTTTCGTCGTTCCCGTCTATCTCCAGCGCTTTATGCTTGGCCTCTTGACTGGAGATCCGGAAAACGAGCTTCCATCAAACAGGGTCATCATGCTGATGCAATCTTTCAGCCAGGACATTATCTATGCAGTGAGCTGTGGACAACAAAAGCCTCAAACACATGTTGCTCCCATATGCAGTTAAGACTCTCACAGGGAACGTAGAACTAATTCGCACATTGAACCATCTTGGACATGCAATATCCTACACTCAACTGGAGGAAAATGACACTGCACTATGTCTTCAAAAACTTGCAGCAAACTTAAATGAGCAAACAGTCCTACCAAGCAGCATCCAGCCGTATGTATTCACAAACTTGGCATGGGATAACATTGATAGACTGGAAGAGACGCTGACCGGGAAAGGAACAACACATCGAGTCAATGGCATTGCAGTGCAGGCCAAAATGTATGGACCACACCTTCCAAAGGAGCCACTTCCGAAGATCGAGAAGCTCAAGCAAAGAACAGTCTGCATAACAGAAGAAACACTGCCTGTCTACATTGCAGGTGAACGTGTTGGGCCTCATCCACTACAAACATTATCAACAGCTGCAGCGGAAAACAAGATGGCTATGGAAGTTGCTCAAATCAAGAATCTTCTTTGGGTCATTGCCCGTCAGGTGGACCCAGTAACACAAAAAACACCAAGTTGGACAGGATTCAACATCACCGTCAGGGCATCTATCAGCATCTCTCAGGATATTGTTAGATATATGCCTACAATAAATGCACCAGCTACAGAGATGTCCACAGTCGCAGAAATCTTGAAGCAGTCTGAAAGCGTCGTCATGGATCAGGCCCTGTATGCTAAGGCTGCCGAGATCGTCTGGAAACACACAGACACATATGCTAACATCGTACTTAGCCTCGGCACGTTCCACACAATCTACAATGTGATGTCGATTCTTGGTGCTCGTTTCCAAGATGCTGGTCTTAGAGACTTTTGCATCGAAACAGGAATCGTCGCAGAAGGCTCACTCAATCGGGTTATGGAGGGGAAGATGTACAACCGAGCAGTCCGTGTACATAAGAGCATCTACGAAGCATTCATGAGGCTTGCGTGGATTGAATTTCTCCCTTGGTTGGAAAAGATGCGACCAGAGGCAACACAGACGGTCACTACGTTGTTAGCAGAAGTTGCTGAATTGGGACAAGATGAGAGCCAGTGGAACAACCTGTTGGAAGATCAATCGTGTGAAGAAGTTCAGGCTGTTTGGAAGCAATTCCTGCATCACCTTTGTCATGATAATGGTGAATTGTCGTCATTCTGGATGTCGTACGTGGATATCGTTGAAACGGTCTTGCTTGCTCTACTGCGCGCTTCCCGAGAAGGTAATTGGCCATTACATCTATCTGCTATCCAAGCCATGATTCCTTGGTGCTTCGCATACGACAAAATCAACTATGCACGGTATTTATCAGCATACTACGCACAAATGACAAACCTTCCAACGCAGCACCCTGGCATCTTCCAAGCGTTCTCGGATGGGTACTTCTCAGTTCAAATGTCAAAAAGCAATCCGTTTGGACGCATTCCAGTTGACCAAACTACTGAGGTCATTGTCAACAAAGACACACAGACACCAGGTGGCACTACCAGGTTCAACTTGAAATCTGGAGCAGTGAAGCGCTACTATGTCACATCCGAACACAGGAGTGCGTTTCTCTGCCAGATGAGGGAAATGGTGAATGTGAGCAACACACACGTACAACACGCGGATCTGCAGCAAACACGGATCAAGAAAGATGAGGACGCTGTATCATCACTGATAACTCTGATCCAGAGTTGGGTGAACCCATTCACTATGGCCAGCTCTCTCATCAGTATTTCCACCGCACGCGCAGCCCCTCCAAATATTGCCAAGGATCTGGAGAAAGCATGGGAAGTCGGACACAAGTGCTACACAAACTTCAAGATTGAGCGACTTGAGAGCAACCCACCAATCAAGAAATTCCACGACCCTTTGCAACTGAACAAGCTGAAGACTTTCAGCAACCTCACTAAGAAGAAGGAATGCAGAAGCAATGGCAGGGCAGTAATTCTTCAAGCAGACAGAGCTCTATTTGGTAGAATTATCGTGATGGCACAGGGCCGAGATCTTCACATGGCAGAGGTGCTATCTCATCCTCTAGGTCCCTTGCCATGGGCCCTGGCGACACCCGAAGGCCTTCTACGGAAAACCAACAAAGCTGCCCTAGCCACGGCCTTGCAAAGGACTGTGACCCCGGCTGAAAGGATACCCGACAATTCGGCAACAATTATTGACGGGATGCTCCTTATACAGAAGGTGGCAGGTGATCAAACTACATTTGCCGAAGTGGCCATGATTGTCCTATCCATGGCCCTGAAGGATGGATGCAGTAGCCAGAGGATCGATGTCGTCTTTGACACCTACAAGGAGACTTCCATCAAAAACAGCGAACGGTTAACCAGGGGGGAAGAACTTGGACTTGAGCTGAAAAACATCACGGCATCTCAAATTGTAAGGCAATGGCGCAAGTTTCTCAGCTATGTTGGGAACAAGTCAAGTCTTATCATGTTCCTGGTCGAAGAGTGGAAGAAACCAGAGTACATCAGACGCCTACAGGGAAAGGTTCTCTTTGTAACATGCGATGACAAGTGTTATCAGATCACATCTGATGCTAGCCAAGAAGTAGTGGCCCTGGAAAGCACACACGAGGAAGCAGATGGTCGTCTGTTCTTGCATGCTGCCCATGCTGCCGCACATGGATACCAGTCTGTGCTTATTAGCTCAGATGACACCGACGTACTTGTCATTGGCTTGGCATTTCATACCAAGATTCATGCCAAGTTGTTTCAGAAATGTGGCACCAAAGCAAGGGCTAAAATCCTAGACATAGGGAAAATAGGAAAGTCAGTCGGCACAAATGTATGTCAGGCCCTAATTGGAATGCATGCCTATACCGGATGCGACACAGTCAGCACGTTCGCTGGACGAGGAAAACTGACTGCACTAAAACTCATCAGAACCAACAAAGATGTGCAGGATGCATGTACACAGCTGGGAGAGGACTGGGACGTCAGTGAGGAACTGATGGATAAATTGGAGAACTTCACTTGTCTCATGTACGCACCGAAGTCGGGGACAGTGAAGGTGAATGACTTGAGATATCACCTGTTCTGTGCCAAGAGGGGAGAGATCGACAGTCACCAGCTACCTCCGTGCAAAGACTGCTTAACCAAACATGCACAGCGAGCCAACTATCAAGCCGCTATTTGGAAGAGGAGTCTCAAGATGGATCCAGCAGTACCGAGTCCAATCGGGAAAGGATGGCACTGGGATATCCAGGATGGTCGCGTGCAGCTGGCAGTCGACTGGATGCAAGGACAGCCCGCACCACAGGCGGTTCTGGATTTACTGGCATGCACTTGTTCGAAAAGATGCACACTACCCATGTGTGTCTGCATGGCCAGTGGTTTGAAGTGCACAGACATGTGCAAACTCACCACATGTGACAACCAGAGAGTGTATGGTGAGAGTGATGACAGTTCGGCAGAAGACGATGAAGAAGACGACGACGATGACGAGGATAACTTCTGAATTGTAGAACTGTATGGAGAAAGATCATGTACATATGTGTAACAAATATGGTGTACGCTGAATTGATAACTCGTGTACTTTATGGTATGATGTCTATAAATATATGTTGCTTAAATAGAAAGTACATTGTTTTCCTTTGGTTTACTTTATGTATAGCTGGTAATATAAGAGAACCATACAACACTACAAGATGTGTTGTATGGATATGATGCAACACTACAAGAAACGTTTGCATGAATATGATGTAAATTATCTCGCCAAGTTAGGGTACATCATGATACATACATATACATGGAGTAGGTTAATCATCACATGCATCATACGTCTGTGGTATATTCAAGAACACCACATACAGTTTGGTCATAATGCCTTCATATTTTTAGAATTAGACATTTCTGACACCAATTTCAGTACTTTTTGGCCTATATATGGCTGACATCCCAATATTATATATACTATTTTTAGACCAATAATGGTATACAAACTATATACATGCTGTCGGTCAAAAATCGTAAAATGTAAATCAATATATCATAAGAGCGGAAAGATATACATTTATGGATTTTAGGTCATGGTTACAGCAACTACTGTATATTGGATTTTCTCATCTTTATCAAGGTGTATGAGATTTAAGGCCCAAATTTGACTTTAATCATACTGTGTGTTTCTCAAATTCAAAAATTCATTTAATATCCGCCAAACTGAATTTTTGCCTAATTTTGTTTTCATTGGGGATTTTGTGATAAATTTTTGAGGGTTGGCGGAAATAATTATGTTTTAATGATCATAAAGAGGTTACTATATATCACACAGGCACTTTCTATACATCATGTGAAAGATAATTCAATTACCTTTCACCTGGTATACAACACTAACTGATACATATAGGAGATATTATTTGAAAGCCCCAAAACGAACCCTACCCCCTAAATCTTAGGCGGAAAAATTACCAAAAGCGTTATTGGGGTGGTCTGACAAATGTGATGATAACACAGATACGGCTAAGAGTTTCACACTGTTATCACATTTTTTTCAGCACTAGGGTCCCTGGCCTTGCCAAAAATAACTGTTAGTCATCCTCCCTCTGATTGAGCATAATGTCGAAAATTTGAGGGTCTGGCTCATAGCCTATTGGTGAATACCTTCACGATCAGAGTGGGAATGCAGTTGAGGAGAGGATAAAAGAGGAAGTAGAAGTGGGGGAAATAGGGAGGTCAGGGGAGGTGAAAGGTTTGGAGGTAATAAATAAGGAATTGATTTTTTTTTCTTGTAAGACACAGTCTATTGTAAGACACACAACAGGGGTTCTAAATGGGAGGATTTATGGAGAAAAAGGGACTGGGGAGAAAAAGAAATGCCTGGAGGTAGTAGGGAGAAAAGACAATAAAAAAGACAATTGTGGACTCAAACTAGGAAAATGTAGGCCTCAAAAACCCGACATGAAAAGTCTGACGAATACTTATAAATTGGCACAAGTTTTAAAACAAAAACCAAATCAGAAGCATACAGTAAACACAGACAGCAAAATAAACAACAAAAACTCAACAAATCCACCGGGAGTACTTATCTTTGAGGTATCCGGCAGAGACAAAAAAAAAAATGGCACGACCGAGCTCAAGGGACTGGAAGTCTATGAAGACGTCTATTTTGCACTTTTTTTCCTTTGCGACAGGGACTTGAGGTTATTAGGGTAGGAATTTTGGAATTTATTTGGTCATGGTGCCGGCGATAGTTCGCCTACTCTTCGTGAAGGACAACGTGGGATCTTTAACGTCCATCAACTAATGCCAGCAGACGGTACGCCAGCTTAACGTACATCAGAGAATATGCAACACCAGAACGACAGTTTATAGGTTGCCCGAACTCCGAATGCAGGCTAGACAGCTTAGAGGTGAATGTGCTTACCTCTAGGGCCCAGACCATCCTTCCAGCCGACTCATGAACACTGGATCACTGTAAAAGGATCAAATGAGTGCATTTCAACCTTCCCGAAAGGTATCCTTTTGTTCCGAGCTTTCATTCATTTTTAAATAAATCATATTTCTACAAATATTAAACAAAACACGAAGAACTGATGCATGGACGCATTGCAAAGCGATCACAAGATCACTACACAGATAGGCGACTGAATGGATGGCAGAAGTACCATATCTGCTGGAATCAACATGATTGTTTTTTTTTTCTTCACTGTTTTTCACATCAAAGTTTTCACTGTTTCCTTACCACCACTTCTCCTTTGCATTTGTAGCAGATACGAGTAGATTGGGCTGAAGGCCATCCTATTCAAAAGTAGGACTCCACGTTGTCACAGTTGCAGTTTCTCCCACTTGAAACAAACAGTAACCCAGTTTTAGGACCGGCAGAGAAGATAACGGAGAAGGAAGTTAGGAGTGGAGGAATGGTTGATCAGAGTAGTGATGGCAATGTACAAAAGAGCGCGCACAGCTGTAAGGACGAAGGACGGGAACAGTGGTGGGTTTGAGGTGAAGGTGGGAGTGCATCAGGGGTCGGTACTAAGTCCACTACTATTTGTAGCTGTGATGGAGGTGCTGGCTTGGAACGTAAAGGAGGGTTTACCGTGGGAGTTGTTGTATGCAGATGATCTGGTGTTGATTGCAGAAAGTATGGATGGACTGACGGAGAAGATGAACAAGTGGAAGGAATGTATGGAGACAAAAGGTCTGAAGGTGAATATCGGAAAAATGAAGGTGATGGCAAGTGGTAAAGCACGTGGTGAGGTGGGAAAAACTGGGAAGTGGCCATGTGCTGTGTGCAGGAAGGGTGTCGGAGTGAATTCCATTCAATGTACAATGTGCGCTGAGTGGGTTCATCAAAAATGTAGTGGTTTGAGAGGGTCATTAACCAGTGTGGCAGCGACATTCAAGTGTAAGGTGTGCACAGGGGGAGCTCCAGATGGAGGAAATGTTGAGTTGGATCTTGGAGACGGCGTGAAGCTGGAAGGTGTGAAAACATTTTGTTACCTTGGAGACATGCTGAATGGAGAAGCTGGATCGGACTTGGCGACGGTTGCTAGAGTGAGATGTGCATGGAAGAAGTTTCGGGAACTGAGTGGCGTGCTGACGAGGAGGGGAGTGTCGTTGAAGCTGAAGGGAAAGGTGTATGCTGCATGTGTGAGAAGTGTTATGATTTATGGGAGCGAGACATGGGTAATGAACGTAGAGCAGCAACGAAGGCTGGAAAGGGTGGAAATGCGAATGGTTCGGTGGATGTGTGGAGTATCATTGAGAGAGAGGAAGACAAATGATGAATTGCGAAAGATGATGGGAATAGAGCCTGTGATGGATGCTGTGAAGAGGAACAGGTTGAGATGGTTTGGTCATGTGTTGAGGAAGGATGAAAGTGACTGGTTGAGAAGAGTGATGGAAATGAATGTAGAAGGAAGTAGGGGACGGGGAAGACCGAGAAAGACTTGGCTAAAGATGGTGGAAGAAGACATGCGGGCAAGGGGGTTAACAAGGAGAGATGCAGAAAATAGGGCAATATGGAGAAGATTGTCATGGGGACCGCAAGGCTAACCCCCGCTCTTGCAGGGAAATTGGCCTTAAAATGCATGTTGTTGTTGTTGTATACGCCTCCACTGGAGTTATGTTGGCATGCAGGACCAGATGACCAATACCTTCCAGTGTTGTCGATGTGCTTCTGAAAAATACAATAAGCTTCCTTCTTTCAGCGGAGCTCCGTTTAAATGAGCAGCACACCAGCTGAAAATGCCGATGCTAAAGAGAACCGTGGCCCGCACTAGTTGCTAGAATTGCGGTTTTCATGAGTCACCCAAGGTGAAGTTTTGAAAAGCAAAATTGTTGATACCACAGCAAATGTGTGGAGAATTTGAATGCAACCTTTCCCCTCCCACGCATACGACATTTCGCCATACTGGTGTCCCTTTGCATTAACCAAGATGAAATAAATCAACGGTACATGAACCTGGGATCGCAGAATCACGCGCTATTTGCTGAGATGGGAACACCAAATGATTAATTAAACAAATCCATTACGTGGAGCAAAATTAATTCTCATCACCTGCTCTCTGGCTCTCCTTGTCCCATCAGTGAGGCAGGAATGAATAATCGGCGAGCGATATGCTTGGGTGGGTTTCTGGGCCTGCTCGGCTTCTTCATGCCCGCAACGCTCTTCCTGGGATTCATTCTGACGAGCATCAAAGATGAAACTGCTGTGGCGTTACTAGGGGCCGACCTCACTGGTCTGCTACACTTCATGTGTGTGAGTGCCGACCTCAAAATTCCGTGACCCGGAAATGTATTTTTACCCCTTCTGTTAACCTCTTCCATTCTTTTTTAGGCACCGCTAAGCTGGTGCTGGAGTTTGGTTCCGCATGACAGTCAAACCATGGTGCTTCTACTCTTCCTGTTTATCTGCATCGTTCTCCTCCTCTGCGCTTGGTTTATTTGCAGGTGAGCTCCCAGGAGCATTATTTGCAGGTCTCGTGATGACGTGCTGCCTCTGTCTTCATAAGCTATGTGCATCTCTCTTCCACAGACTGCAGCAGCGGCTGAGCAGGCGTGAGCGACGGAAATTGGAGGGCTGTCGTGATTATGTGAACGACGTCATTTGCAGCAAGAAGGTAAATGCGAGATGGACTATGAATACAATGACTGTGTCTGTTTGTAGCTTTGCACTATATGACCGAACACTGCTTTTTTTGTTTTATCCATTTTTTGTTTCCTAAATGCATTAAGATACTTTAGTTATCTCGATCGGAGTGGTAAAATGCATTACCATTTGATTACCGGCGCATCTCCAAGTTTGCCGTTTTGAGTACGGCAAGTTGGTGCTTTGCTTATAGTGAAAGGTTTTGTTTGAGGTAAATTTTACACTACTGCATTGGAAATGAAACCCTTCCATCCATGGAAACTACGTTTGGGTGAAGGTGATCTTGAAGCTGGCCATACATTGGGGTGTTCCATCCATATACAATCCCTGGTGATTATTCGGCAACAATCGACACGTTCCCGTGGTCTTGTCAATGTCCTTTCTGCTGAAAAACGTCTCCACTTATTTTGTCGCCACATCTAGAATATCCTGTCTTTCATCGACCCCTCGTAGCTTGCCGAGTCTAGCTAAACCCGGAATTGATCTAGTCACTGTACACTTGACCCTCTCTATGGCAGCAGCAGCAGCATTTATGTCCTTCCTGAATTGTGGTGACTAAAACTGAACACAATATTCTGGATGGGGCCTCACTACATTCCCATGCAGTGTTAACACTACCTCATTTTATTTATGATTTATCCCCCTACAACAACAACAACAACAACAACAACTGGCATTTTAAGGCCATTTTCCCTACGAGAGCGGGGGTTAGCCTTGCGGTCCCCATGACAATCTTCTCCATTTTGCCCTATTTTCTGCATCTCTCCTTGTTAACCCCCTTGCCCACATTTCTTCTTCCACCACCTTTAGCCAAGTCTTTCTCAGTGTTCCCCGTCCTACGCTTCCTTCTGCATTAATTTCCCCTACAAACTGTAGATTCAAACTTCTGCATTCATTTATCCCCCTACAAATACACTGGTAATTCCCCAATATCTCCAATTGAGTACCAGTTCACTGGTAATTCCCTGTTTGTCGTTAAAGGCGGCAAAAAGGGTTGGCGTCAGGAAGGGCATCCGGCCGTAAAACATTGCTTCAAAAAGGGGACCGAAAAACAACAACCACGGTTCCCGAAAAAGGCCAACCCCTGCTTTGCGGGGAAAAATGGCCTCTAAAGGTGGTTTTATTTTTATTTTTATAAATACAACCTAAATTCCTATTGGCTTTACCCGTAGCTGCCACGTCGGCAGCCTGTTTTCTCCCCCTCCTGTATTATTACGACCTTCTCCTGTGGCACATTCCAAAGTTGACCCTTTTATCATATTATGTAATCTTGATTTTCTTTATTTTAAATGGCATGTGCCAATTATCTATTCTAGACTATCCTAAATCTGATCACTACCTCCCTGCTATCTACCTTACCTACAAGATTCGTGTTTAGTGTCATCTGCAAATATGAAAGCCCACTCTCCACCAAACTATCCTGATAATTGATTATGAATTATGAATTCCCTGATGTGTACCCCACTACTTACATCCTACGATTCACAACCACTCCATTTCCCATCAATCCCCTCAAATCAGTTTCCAAACCACCTGTGCATGCGTAACAAGACAGGCACCTTGTTGTGGAGTTTTGTTAGCCGTGGTGGGGATCTGCGTCCACACAAAGCAAGTTGCGCAACATTCGATTTTTACCAACAACCATATCTCGCATGCAAATGGTTGTTGGATTTCATTACATTTTAAAAGTGATGACGTCACGCTGATTCAGAAAATCCCTTTAATTTTGCAGAAGCAGCTTTACGAAGAATACCTCCAGCAAAGCATTGGAGAACAGCATTGCTGAGACTTCCTGTGGCAGCAGAAAGCACCAAAACCTGTTTTATTTGTAGAATTGTGTCGGTGCTATATTTTATAGCAGAAGATGTCTCTGTTGTTGACACTGAAAGGTCGTTCTCCATAGTGGCTGCAAAGGCAATGCCTCAGCAATGAGGAACATTCAATTTGCAATGCAGCGTTGTGGGGCAGGGAGGGGTGGGGGGTGTGTGTAAGAGGGAGAGGTGGGTGTAAAAGGGAGGAGGGTGGAGAGGGGGGGGGGGTTCAGCTGAATGCCCAATGTTTTGCAATTCTTAAGCACTAAAGTCATACAGGCAGCTATTATTATTATTTTATTTTTAAACCTTGTGCAAACTGAAACAACAAAAAATAAACCTGACTAAAGAGTTGATCACGTTTGATTTACACGACCGCGGTTTCAAACGGTACAAATCGGACAATTAGCTGTCCATGTCTGATTTGTCGTGACGAATACGTTGAAAGACGTACAGCAAATCATTGAATCTTCCGAAGTGCAGTAAACAAATTCCCAGAGCAGAGCGTGAAGCTTGGTCACGATTAATACCTCTGGTTGGAGTTCAACGTGCGTCTTTGTAGACAAACAGGATGTCCTCGTCTGTCCCGTAACTTGTCCGGGCTTCATTAAAGTTCTTCACGGTGCAGATGCACATTCCTTTTGAAAAAGGGTTGTTGGGGTCGTAGGGGTATAGAGACAAGATCAAGCAGTTAGAATGTCTGAAAGATGTAACCGACATAGTCTGATTGATATGGCTAAAATCACACGTCCATAATTTTTGAAAATGCTTCGTCACCCCTGCTCGCTAATGCCCAAAAGGAAATAAAAAGGTGTACCCACTTACACTTTTTTGCACCATTTCCACTAAATTTACAGATTGTATCAAGGACTGATACAACATCCGGTGACTTTGGGGTTAGACTTGGAGACTATTCTGAGTCTGGGAAGTCTTTGATTTGATTTTGATTTTGACCTTGGATGAGTCATACCAAAGACTTTTTAAATGGTACATGCTGCTTCCTTCCTTGGCTCTCAGCATTGGTGGGTTGGCTCGGCCTGTCATCCTTCCTAGATCAGTAAAATGAGTACCAGCTAACTGGTAACAGGGGACATTGCATCAGCAACACAGCCACGCCTCCAGAAGATGATGCAATCAAGCAGCCACAGGCTGCATACGAACCGCAACCAATATAACGGAAGAGGCAATTGTGTACCGGTGTGTACCCCGGTTTAGAATAGGTACACCGTATCCCTGCGCATCGTAAGAGGCAACTAAGGGTTGGCGTCAGGAAGGGCATCCGGCCATAAAAACATTGCCTCAAACGGGGAACCATGATTGCTAACCCCTGCTCTAGCGGGGAAAATGGCCTTAAAACGATCATTCATTCATTCAGACAATTGAGCAATTGCACATGCACATGCAAGAACATATTCCAAAGTGAAGGCCATGATTGTGCTAAATGTGATGTGTGACTGTGTCCAGGTTCTTGCAAAAAAAAAGAAGTTATTGCTCTTCCATAAGTTTTGTTTGTTCTTGTAGAAAAAAATAAAAATAAACTGCAACGGAATGATTCACATTCAAGCGAAACCCGTAAACAATCTCTAATTATTCCGTCTGATCAATATTGAACATTTCAATTAACATCACTGTGTGAAGAAGCACATCTTGATACAGTGAACTTTTCTACATGTTCCATTTTGACAGCTGGGCCTTGTCCGGTGACCATGACGGCAGGCAACACTTGATTTCTCAAATTCATTTTTCAATAATCGTGTCTTAAAATTGACCATGTGTAATGGGAGACGGTTTTAAAAATAGAATATCGAACTACTTGTTCTCAACCAGTCATGCACTCAATGGCACGCACGATTATCACTGAGTTAGCAGAAATATCTGGGAAATTCCATTTGCTGAAATGCTTCGATGACAATAATGTGAAGGGAAAAATGTAATAAATGCAATTTGTCTTTAGCTGTTAAAAGTGCACGAGTCGTGCAGTTCTGAGACTGCTAGGTAGTCCAAAATGCAGGCCTCATGCCTACTGCAAACTGGCAGCGGAACTAATACAGATACAATACTACTCGTATTTTTGGTTTAAAGGAACGCCGCAGTTTCCCAACCCTTTAGTTATTTATTTATTTTAATACCAAGTCAAGACTTGTGGAAGAGATAGAACACTGAACGGATCAGGATGCTGAATAGAACAAAAGGAACAGTAGATAGAGGGGGAAACACCAACAGCAGAGTTAAGGACAAAAATAGAGGGAAACTTGGACAACTGGGGGATGTAGGGAAGGATGCAGTGGGGGTGGGCAACATGGATACAAAAGCATACTCTCGGGAAGGAAAAACTGTAAATTAGGAAGAAGGTGGGCTGGGGAAGGGGAGGCAAGATGCCCAGTTGGTGACTGGCTTTGGAGGTCAACTTTGAAATGTGGTTTGCCCAAGAAAGATTGTGGCGGATCGTGAGACCTTGGAGTTTGAATGACTGACCTTCCGCAAGAGGATTAAGAAAGTAGACGTGGGGGTTTGCCAGATGGTCCTTTCGGAGAGAGATAGAGTGTGAGATTTGTCAGGATTGAAAGACATTCCAAGTGTTTGACAAGCTTGTGATTTTAAGGTCTGAAGAGGGGGAACAGACTGCAGCCTGCCTGGCTGAAGGATGTCACAGCAGAGAGTGAAGGCATCAGCAAATAGATAAAGGGGATTTTCCAGAGTCAGAGATCATTTGTGAAGATCAGGAATAGGACTGGTCCCAGAACACTGCCTTGGGGCACTCTCGCCTTAATATGGAGAGGAGATGAAAGGATTTAGTTGACAGCCAAACGCCAAACATTGGCTACAAAGTACAAGTGTAGAGGAAGTCAGTAAGCCATGTGTGGAGTTGGCCTTGGATGCCATAAGACAGAGTTTGGAGAGTGAGGAGGGATGCCAGACTATCGAAAGCTCGAGATATGTCTGGAGAGACGGCCCTGAACTCATGTCTGACATTGAGGGAGGGCCTCCATCCATCCAAGGTGGAATGACCTGGTCTTGATCTGAATTGATGATCTGAGATGAGGTTATTGGAGAGAAGGAAGGATTTCATATTAACTGGGATGATTTATTCCATGATCATCCTAATGATTGGAAGTAAGCTAATGGGTATGTAGCTAAGGGGTTCCGTTTTGTTTACATATGAGTTAAAGTCCTACCCCTAATGTTGTGGGAGTGAGCAACAAAAAAACCTTTAGCCACATTTACAAGTTTTTGCTTTAGCCACCTTGTGCAAGTATTGGTTTGATGTGATGGAATTATAAAAAAAAAACAAAAAAAAAACTGTGGAGTCCACAGAACACCTTACTCCACACAGTCTTAAACAGACATGGGATGGGTCTTTTCAAGTCTTACTTTGTGCTTCCGAGCACTATCTTATATTTACGAGCACGAGCCGCCATTTTTGTCTGAATCTCGCTGTTGCTCACCCTCAGTGTGCAGCAAATTTTATTGATCGAGATTATATTAAGTTTTGCCCAGGTACTGCTAAATTGAAAGATTTTGGAGGTGCCAACAAGGCGTACTTGGACTACAGTGTTCAAGTACTGCTAAACTGCAGGTTCATGGTCCAACCAGTCTTACAATGTTCAAAATGTAAAATTCAACTGAAATCACGTTGTTCCTCGATCATAGACTGACATTATTCAGACAGAAAGAACCAGTTGCTTATCCCCACTTTATGCTTCACACACGGGGTAAAAGCAGGTGGTCGAAACGAGTAGCTCTTTCCTCCAGCAATTAGTAGGAGATGGGACTTTAAAGTGCTGCAAATAAACAAAAGGTTAAATACTATTCATTTAATTAAAATAGACATTTTGTCTAGCTTCAATAGCTTCCAGCCCCATGTGCATATGTACGTGTAATAAATGGCCGGGCAGGATAGCCAAGAGGTATCTGAACTGTCTAGCCTGGGTTCGAATCTCAGCCTGGCTACAAACTATACCCTGAACAAATTACAAGCTGCTACACACACAGCCGAGTATCCTGCATCAGAGTGGCGACCTGCCCAGGATTTTAAGCATACAAGAAACTGCTTTGGCAGAACAGACACACTTTATAGAGCTGGTTGCACAGACAGATGCTTACACCTGATTTTGAGGTTTCTGTTTAACAATACTGTACTCTTGGCCATTGATGTAGGACTGGCTGTCAAGAAAGATCTGGTTAACGCACAGTATGGATTTTTTTTTTGTTTGTTTTTTTGGATACAATATCGAAGCTCGTGAAAGAGCTAACATTAATCACACAGAAAGACAAACCGACACATAAAACATGGGGAGTGGTAGACAAGATGGGGCGAGAGGGGGAGGAACGCAAACACAACATCTGAGAGCAGGGACATCGAGAGATCTGTGGGAGAGAGAGGGCTTTGGGGCGGGGGCATGGGAGGGGAGGGGGGGGTGGGAGAGGTATAAAACATATGGACACTGCCGGGACTTCCAGGAAAGAAGTTGGAATTTCAAACAAGGTGGATCTGGGGTGAATTAGTGGGGGTAGAAAAGATCAAGGTTTTGGATGGGGAAAGATAAGAGATGGTGGTGAACAGCTGTTTTAAAGACCTGGAGGGAGGAGTGGGATTGAAGGGAGTGTGGGAGTTTGTTCCAGAGGCGGGAGAAAAGAGGAATGAAAGAGTGAAGGTGAGCAGAGAGCTGAGATTTTGGCAGTTTAACCATCAGAGGCTTGCTGGCAGATCTTGTGCGACCTGTAGGAATATTTGGGGGACAAAGCACAGAGAGAGCTGGGGGAGCAAGGCCGGAGAGGAGTCGGTAGAACGGACAGTTGAAGTAATTTTGCGGACACAGTTGAAGTAATTTTCTGTGAGAACACCAAAGTCACATGACTCACTGTCACAGGTTGGGTTATTGTAGAAGACAGACCCATCAGGGTGGCTGTAGCCACACACCGTTACAAAGTGGCCCTGGTACTGATGTTTGTGGCATGGGTAGCGGCTCGGCAGTGCACTTCCAAAGCAGCAGTAGCTGACAGCGGGTGGGGAGCAGAGTTCACAACGGAGAATGGTCGCGTCAGTGAGGACAATAGCCACGTTACCAGCTGCAAGATGAGTCTCCACCTCGGACATTGACACTGCCCTGAACATAGATGCTCATTAATGTCGACATCTCGCCTCGGACATGAGAAGGTAAATGTACAAGTTGGTATAGTCTGCTTCATTTTGCAAGGTAAATTGCATTGCATGGGCTGTGGCCTTAAACGTTCGCGTAAAATTATTATAATCCTATGATTACGAAACTGGCACCTTTACAAAGAGCCACTCAACAAGGTTCCGTTGATTGTCCTTTCTTTCTTTGATCAGGTTGATGTATCGGCTTGGTGAAGAACATTCTTCAGAGTGGAAGTATATCATGACTGACTAATTCCGCCATCATCCAACCAAATATCCTGGTTTATAAAACGTTTTCAGTTGCTCTTTCTAATAATGCCAGTCTCATAATTACAGGACAATAAACAAAAAGGTCAAGCATATAAAAACCAGCTTTTTTATAGTACACCCTATACCAATGACACCACTTTGTGACGTTACACACCTTTTCTCCACCTTCACTCCACTATTGGCTGCATCTGCAAACCTCCGGTTTACTCTGAGCTCGTCGGTTGCAAAGTCATGGTGGTAAAACTCCTGCATCACACACACCAACCAATGCCAGGTAAGCCAAACAAAATTCCAAATCACTAACCCTAACCCTCCCCCACCCACAATGTCCCCAAAACTATCAGTGACCACAGCTTCAAAAGAAATAGGCTTTACCTGGTTTTCATAACTCCGGTTGACCCCGAGTGTCTGGGTGCAGTAATGGTGTGACAGATTCATGGTCGCCATCAAGAAGGCCAAGTCTATGGTCCACACACTCTGTCCTAGCCCAAGTTTATGGTAGGCTGCGAGGAACTCTTCCTCACTCACACCACGAGCATACCTGACAAACCGGTCAAATTGAATTGTTAATACAACGCCGGGGAGGGGGAAGTTTAAAGTGTTGATGTCATTCAGTCATATCGAAGCACATTAGACCACTTGTGGCATGTAGGCCGCAGACATGATTCAAATCGAAAGCGCATTTTTAAAGTTTTACATTCGTGGAATGAACTTTCCCAAAGACTGCTCTTGGTATGCTTTGAGTTTGCACTTTGAACACACGCAACCTGAACTTGCGCAGGGAAACAAAATAAATAGTTCGCTATCGAAATGCAAAAGTGACCTTTTTGGTTTGTCACCAATAATCCACAAATCTAAAGGGGAATAAATCTTGAGATTGTGGAACAAACTATCTACCCATCCATCCATCTTTCCCAAAATACCCATAAAGCCATAGGATCCAAAGAAGATTCATTCTTGGATAAGACCGGTAAGTACGAAGACTGGGTCGCCACTCCACTTGTCTTCAGGATGAGGCAGGAACTTGCAATTTGTTCCAGGGTGCCGGCGATAACTCGCCTCATCGTAGCGAAAGACACCTTGGGATCTTTTTACGTCCACCAGCGACGAGTGCTGGCAGACGGTCTTAACGCCCATCCAAGGGACGGCTCACACGTTGAATACTCGCCCTGCCTGAAAAACCCCAGAGTGCATACCAGAGGTTCATAACCTCTTTTGGTGCCCGCACGCCTTCGGTTCTCAGAATATTTTCTCGCACTCCTTGTCAAAAACCAATGATTTATCACAGGTCTTAGAATTCGATTCTTAGCACTCCTTTTTAGTAACCTTGTATTTGACCTGGCCGGCCTGTTTCGCATCCCAAGGGGTGCATACACCCCATGTTAAGAACCACTGCTCTAGGCCATCCTGCCAGAACAAATAATTACTGCCATCGTAGCGCAATAATACATCGTAGTGCAATAAATAACTATTTCAAATGCATTTGTTACCTCTGCCACCAAAGGTGGATGGGGGTTATGTTTTCACCCCTGTCTGTTTGTCTGTCTGTCTGTTTGTGAACAGAATATCTCAAAACGTGGACTGATTCGGACGAAATTTGGTGCAGAGCTTTAGTATGCGACAAGGACGAAATGATTCGAGTTTGGTGAAGATCCGGATCTGGATCTGAGAATTTAAATGATTCGTCACCATTGAGTGATAGTGCCAAGAACGATATAGAGCACGATATCTCAAAAAGTTGTGGACGACTTATTACAAAATTTGGTGGACGAGTTGTGTCGGTGACAAGAACAAGCCGATGAGATTTTGATTCAGACCTGAATCCAGATCCGACCTGTTAGTGGGGCATAAAACGTAGAGTGGTCAGCCTGGCGGAAGCGTGCTTTTAGTTTATCTTTGGACTTATCCAACAGACAGAAATGTGATGCAGGAACATTTTAGTGCAAAATGGCTTCATATTAATTTCCATTGTGAAAACTATGGGGCTTGATTATTCCACTGCTGCTGTGCCGTGAGTCAAGGCTACCGCATGACTGCAATGCGAGATGGATGATATGAGGTTTGGACAAAACATTCCTCAGCTCAAATCTACTTGGTGGTAATGTATTTGAAGAAAGACAAAGTTGGTTCAGCCTCGTCGTATTTCCGTCTGAACCTCTGGCTCATGATGCAGGGAGCCCAGGTTGAAATCCCATCTATTACACGCTTGTCGATTGATTCATAACATTCTTGTAATTCACAAAGTACACTGATGTAGGATTAAATGTCTTTGTCCCAGATGTGATACATGTACAAGCTCCTCTGAGCCTTTAATGGCGAGGCAAAATAGTTTGAATACAAACAATAACGATAAAGCATCTCCAAATGCAAAGTACATCCACATTCACTTTGTACTCGAACTAAATTTGCTGAAAACAGGCAAAACAATGTTAAATGTATTAATCATTGTTCTCCATATTCTCATAATAAAGGTTTGTTGAAAATTTGATGACATGGGCTCTGGGGATCAGACACTGAAGCTCAAAGGGTAAATAAATAAAGCAGGGTAAAGCAATTTTTAAAAAACCCCAGCCGTCTCATGCTGACGCGTGGAATACAGGCTAATAAGGCCTATTTCGACTGACTGTGATTTTTGCTCTGACATTTTAAACCAATTATTAATTTGTCTTCTCCATGTTTTCATAATAAAGGTTTGTTGAAAATGTGATGACAAAAACCTTCTTTTTTGTTTAACCATCATAATCATTCCCATGTTCTTATGGGGGTGGCTGGGGAAATCTTTCATGAACTGGCTGGCCAGGCCTGACATTGGCTGGCTACTGGCTACTGGCTGGCCATAGTTAGGGCAGGAATTTGAAATTTGTTCAGCGTGCCGGCGATGGCTCGCTTACTCTTCACAAAGGACACTGTGGGTTCCTTAACATCTACCACCTCATGCCCCAACATGGGATATCTGTTTAACGTCCATCCTAGGGATGGCACACACATTGATGAATCACCCTGCCTGTGAAACATCGGGATTACCATCTCCACATTACTATTTTGAGGGGGGAAAGATACGTCAACCGCCATTCCGTGTAGAGCCCTTGTGGTGCTCAGGTGTCCAAAGCTGTCAACTGTTCTTTGTACCAATTAGAGACTATATTTACTGCTGGTCGACTTCCATCCACTACTTTGTGATCGTTTTTACAATTATTGTCCTCTCAACCACAATGTTTATGAATGGCAGCCAAAAGCTGCAGGTAAGGCCAGCTGTCTGACTTCCCACTCCTCTCTCCGGATTTTTTGGCTGCAATGGCAAGAGCTTAGCTTGTATGGGAACTCCGCTACTTAAGAACCATCTTTGATAGTTTCGTGATACCCTGGCAGCTATTTTCAACATTGTGAGGAGGTTACAAAGTGCTGAGAATTCCCAACATCATGAGATGAATTTTCCCTTCCTTCTTTCGTATGCAGCGCATGGCTTCAGGTCGAATCATTTTCTTGGTGTGAAGCTGTCACTGATGCAGTGCCCTCTACAGGTTAGAGCAGAAATTTGCAATTCGTTCAGGGTACTGACAATAGCTCACCTACTCTTTGCAAAGACCACCGTGGAATATTTAACCCCCACCAACTAATGCGGTGGATGAGACACCCAGTTTAACGTCCATCCAAGGGACGGCACACACTGATGCCTCACCCGACCTGTGAAACACCAGGATGATAGTTTATAGCTGGGCCGAGATTTTAACCCATGCTAGACAGATCAGACGTGAGTGCTCATACCTCTTGACCAACCTACCTATCGGCCCCTTTCATCCCGTCCCTGTTTGTGTTTTTGCTGTTTTCAATGATGCTCTTGTACATGCAGGCCGTCGTGTGTGCGATTTATTGGTGAACGTACCTACTTGCCATGCGCGCACAAGCCAGACCGCAGTCCCAGTGACACGACTGCTGTATAAGTGGCACTGCCAGGCGGACATATTCTGCAGCACACATCAACACCAACAAAAAGAGAGAGAAATGAAGAGGCAATCACATTGCAAATCAAACTAAAATTACGCCTAGGTCCCCCGTCGGTGCAGTGATGTGAGTTGACAAAGTGGAAGACGCAAGGTGGCCATCATGGATTTTGACGTGGCGACCCAATTTTCAATAGCGTTCTTCCTTATGCGTAGATACACCCACACACCAGATTAGAAGTTAGTATTTCGTTTAATTTTCAAGATATTTCACTCACAAGGTTCAGACATATATGGTGGCGGCCATCTTGGATTTTGACGTGGCGACCCAATTTTCAATAGCGTTCTTCCTTATGGCTAGATACACCCACACACCAGATTAGACGTTGGTACTTCGCTTAGTTTTCAAGATATTCTGCTCACAAGGTTCAGACATACATGGCGTCAGACATACATGGCGGCGGCCATCTTGGATTTTGACGTGGGTTGCACCCACACACCAAATTCGAATTCGGTCTTTCGCTTACGCACAAACGGACGCACGGACGGATGGACACACGGACGGAGGGGAAAACCATAGTCCCCCTTTCGCTCCGCGGTGCGACGGGGGGACAAAAAGGGAATGGTATTTGACCATGTTTGACATTCAAAACCACACCTTTGCCTTGCAATAATGGTATGGCCCATGGAAACCTCACGCTGGACCGAGTAGTGAGCTTCCACTTACACTAATTACATGGGAACATGGCACACAATGCGTGGAGTACCTGGAAACATAGCACGTGAACCCTAGTGTATGTGTACACAACATGGCCCAAGGCAAGTCATCAGGGCAGGTGAGAGATGGAACTTCCTCATATTTTGGCCTTGTCAAAGTAGTCTGTGAAATATTCGGGTAGTTTCATTTCTCTTCAACAATCCCGTTGGCACCCAGACCACCGGGTGTCCGTTGAGTGTTGGTGCCCTCAGCTGAGCAATCCAAGCAACTGCAGGTGTTACCCACACCAGTGGGGGTTTATTTTTGGCATGGAATACCCAAGTCCCAAGTGGAGTGGTGCTGAAAACCACAACATTGTGGTGGAATAATGGCCATTGTTTCCCTATCCCAACCTGATGCCAAATAGCTTTCAGGCTTGGATGGCCGCACAAGTATCCTCAGCCGGTCGCCACTCCGGCCGAGAATATTCGACTGAAGGTGACAGGTATTTGTAATTTGTTCATGGTGCCGGTGAATATTGCCCTCATGGTGGTTACCTTTTGCTTGCGGGCCATTGGCAGCACTTCCTAGTCCCACATCCCAACACACTTTATAGCGGCTTTTGTTGACCTCAAAACGACCTTCAAGGCCAATGTTGCCCAGCTTGTAAAGTACCTACATTCAAAATTTGGGGCCACCAGGTGCTACGGTTTGGCCGTGAAGGAATAACAAACAAATACACAAGCACTTGAAGTTATATACTAGATAAGATGACAGTTAGTATATGATGCGCACATTTCTGTCAAGGTCTTCATTTTGTTGCAAGGAACCGATGTGTATACATAACATAACTTACAAACTTTTATTCCTCACTTCTGCCATTTATGGAACCTTGGTACCATCTTCCCTCTAAGGCTTCAAGCAGGCAGTGCATCGCACCTCGTGTTATCGCCCATACTGACCCACAATCTTTGTTACCCCCCATTAACTAATTCCTCATCCAACCCTCTTACTTGCTCATTTCAATGAATCCTCCCCTTCTCGCCCTCACTTCCTTTCCTGGTCATCCCCTTGCCGGTTGTGCACGCCGTTGGCCCCACCCTACCCTCCATGAACCTCGCTCTGGTGTTTCCCCAAACCTTCTCTTCCATGAACCTCGCTCTGGTTTGCCCCAAACCTTCTCTTCCATGAACTTCGCTCTGGTGTTGCCCCAACCCTGCTATTCCATGAACCTCGCTCCGGTGTTGCCCCAACCCTGCTATTCCATTAACATCGCTCTGGTGCTGCCCCAACCCTGCTCTTCCATGAATCTCGCTCCGGTGTTGCCCCAACCCTGCTCTTCCATGAACCTCGGCCTGGTGTTGCCCCAACCCTGCTATTCCATGAACCTCGGCCTGGTGTTGCCCCAAACCTTCTCTTCCATGAACCTCGGTCTGGTGTTGCTCCAACCCTGCTATTCCATGAACCTCGCTCCGGTGTTGCCCCAACCCTGCTCTTCCATGAATCTCGCTCCGGTGTTGCCCCAACCCTGCTCTTCCATGAACCTCGGCCTGGTGTTGCCCCAACCCTGCTATTCCATGAACCTCGGCCTGGTGTTGCCCCAACCCTGCTATTCCATTAACATCGCTCTGGTGCTGCCCCAACCCTGCTCTTCCATGAATCTCGCTCCGGTGTTGCCCCAACCCTGCTATTCCATGAACCTCGGCCTGGTGTTGCCCCAACCCTGCTATTCCATTAACATCGCTCTGGTGCTGCCCCAACCCTGCTCTTCCATGAATCTCGCTCCGGTGTTGCCCCAACCCTGCTATTCCATGAACCTCGGTCTGGTGTTGCTCCAACCCTGCTATTCCATGAACCTCGCTCCGGTGTTGCCCCAACCCTGCTCTTCCATGAATCTCGCTCTGGTGTTGCCCCAAACATTCTCTTCCATAAGCCTAGCTCTGGTGTTGCTCCAAACCTTATCTTCCAGTTCCATGATCCTCGCTCCGGTGTTGCCCCAAACCTTATCTTCCATGAACCTCGCTCTGGAAGGAAAAAAAAAAGTGCAGCTACAACAGCACGGCCAACGTGTATTTATTTATTTATGCTGACAGAGCGAAGGTCGTCATACGCACGAACACCACATGTGGACCCTCCCCACCCCCAGATGCACGAGTGGGCGGTAAGGCGGCAACACATATCACAGGACGGACTTCCTGACGAGGGGTCGCGTTCATTCAACATCTTTCATCTTGAATTCGCAATGGTAGGATTTTTCCGCCGTCATGTTCGCATTAACTCCACACAGACAAAGTCCCTTCCCTGTCCGACTGTCTGCCGCATCGGCCGTAACAGTCGTGTGCAAACTCACCAGTATCTCCGTGTTCGGTGTTTTTCATTTGTCGATCCTTCCAAGAAACTGTGAAGGAGCATATTCGCGATTCCCCAATGTGCAGATTCGTCCCATCGTCGTGTGTACGGTTCGCTCCCTTTACAGCCATTTAATCAATGTATGTCGTTTACATAACCCACAAACCGTCCATATCCGTAAAACATCGCACGAGCAAATAAATAATTCCACTGAAGGAACAAAATTTGCAATCACTGAAGCAATTGGAATGAACCGCTGATCTCTATACTGACTGGATAGAAGGGGAAGCTCGTTTTTTGAAGCCATTTGTCCGCCATCTTTGTCCTCCCAAACGAATGAATGGAACTTTTCGTAACTGAGGTTAAGGTGCATAAAGCCGCTTAATAGGTCCTTCCACGGCATGGCATTCTAATTATAAAATAAATAACAAAACAATGATAACATTGCAACGACGCACATATTCATTAATACTAATAATATCAACAACAATAATAATAGTAAATAATTTGGCAATAATAATAACAAACTATGTATAATCCACCCCACCCTGGCCCAAGCACATCTGGGTTTGGTGAAAGGCAACCTAATTACCCCGTGAGGTGAAGCGAAGAGCGGGGGTAAGCAATCAGTCTCGTACATATTATGTACGTATATACGTGTCTGAATTTTGTTAAGAGTGTACATAAAAAACCGTTCAATGGAGGAAATTAAAACTTTACCACATGTTACATGCCCATTTGATATAGCGCATATTGAGAATACATCGAAAACCAATCATTTTTTAGGTCAACATAACCCAAAAGGTCAACTTAGGCCAGATTACTAAAATCATCAATTTTAATCCGGTTTTCTTGAAATTGGAAGAGGATTTTCATATCGGCTCACTTGATTCAATCACCAATCATTTTTTAGGTCAACATAGGCCAAAAGGTCAACAGAGGCCATATTTCTAAAATCCTCAATTTTCATCGAATTGATTGAAATTTGAAGAGGATTTTCATATCAGGTCACGGAATTCAACCACAAACTATTGTTGAGGTCAACAAAACCCCTTTTCAAAAAGCAGATTTGTTACTTCCTCAAAAACTCTTAGGCTACTCTCTCTTTCTCCACTTCTCAATCAATGCAGCTCCATTGTTTAAGGTCTGGCCTCGATGTGGACGATACAGTCCGTGACTGGAGCCTTCAACATAAAAAAAAGAAACATAGGGGCAATACACCTGGCGCTCACCTGGTAGAATAAACAGTATACTGCACCGACTAAGGGTATTTTAAACCAATTTCAATGGTTGCTGGAAGACAGGGTAGCATGTAGAATCATACTAACATATTCATAAGACTTTAAACAAACAAACAAACAAAATAATACCTATTTTGGGAAGAAATCCCTCCCCCCCCCCCCCCCCCATCCCCTTGTACCTCCTCAGACCCCAATTTTTCCAATGCCTTGAACAAACATTGTTACAACACGGATGATGACGGTTGTGATGAAGTTTCATCAAAATTGCGTCTGTAGGTTCTGAGAAAAAAGCAAATACCTATTTTGGGGGGCAAGACCTCCCCCCCACCCCCCATAGACCACCTTAGACCCCGATTTTTTAAATTCCAGGAACAAACTTTTTGTACAACACAGGTGATTAAGGTTGTGGTCAAGTTTCATCAGAATTGCATGTGTAGTTTCTGAGAATAAAGCAAATACCTATTTTGGGGGAACCCCCCCTCCGGCTACACCCCCCTAGAACCTTAAAAGGGCAGATTTTTTTTAATGCCGTGAACAAACTTTGGTACATCACGTGTGGTGAAGGTTGTGGTGAAGTTTCATCGAAATATTGTGTAGTTTCAGAAAAGTAAGCAAATGTTACAGACACGGCTAAAGCTGTTGCTTGACCGAGCGGAATGGCCGCCGTGTTCGTACAGTTTACCCGATTCTTCCCCAACTCACCCGATTCCACTCGAACGTTGGCCAAATCGCGCTACGCTAAATCAATGATGGAAAGGACACAACGACTGCGATAAATGAAACGACGCAAGGGGTACAGTTCTCAAGACCTCCGGAGGAGGATATAATTAGTGGTGGAGAAAAGGGTTAGATTACAAGGTAGAGTGAGGTAAAAGACACAGAAGAGATAGGCACTTAGATACAATCTTATCTATCCCAAACAGACCACAGACAAACGGAACAAGGCTGACTTACACAGGGATTGATGGCAGGGAAGGACAGGTCGGTTGATAGCACAAGGTGCACCTTGGCTCGGGGACAGGATCAAGCACGGTCCAATAGATCCAGGGAGGCCTCACAGCGCTCGGAGGTGGCGTCTCTCTTGCTTCAAGCTCAGTGCGCATCTGACGTCACCTCCCTCTTCCTGCGCATGCTCAGCGGGGAGTCACACGCCCTCGGCTGGTTGACTCCGCCCCAGATGGGACCGGTCCGCCGCTTCTATTGGGTGCGGGGGTTACCGGGCTCCGCCCTTGACGAGGAGCTGACAGCGAGCCCCTACGTGGTAACCCCGTCGAGCACATGTTCGATGGCGGCTCGTTGGAAAGGCCTGGTGCCCTCCCAACACCCCCTACCAACCAAGCCGGAGTGAGGACGCGCACTCCCCGCGCCGCCGCCGTTGTTGTTGTTGTTGTTGTTGTTGCTGAACCGTGAGGAAGAGCTGCGGGGAGGTATTGGGAGGTCCTAAACTTCCTAACGGTGCCATACAATCACATTCTGGTGCAACGAAGAGTCAGAATTAATGGAAACGAGTCCTTAACTGACATAGACTAAGAATAACTAGCAAGATGTCCTATAGTTGTCTACGTGAGATGCGGTGGACCTGGATGCGACATTTAATGGGGGAAATAGGGGGAGGTCGGGTCTACAGAGTGTTGTTTACAGAAAATGGGACTAGGGAATGGGGGATTGGGGATAGTTGGGAAGTATGGAGGAAATAGGGGAATATTTACAAGCGGATATGGATGGATGCCAATCCCATATCCGCAACATTGCACCCTTCTCTACCTCGGGGCGGCCCGACCCGATAAATTTTTACCTACGTTAGTGTGGCACTCAGATGTAGTTCCCTCTACTATTAACTCAACCCTGAGTGCGACAGTTTTACAGATGTTCACAAATGAGTAAATATGTCCCCCTGCGACGTTGCACCCTTCTCCTAACAGAAACACATCCACAGGATAACCGAATCGCGGAAAGCATTCTCAAACTAAACATACAGCCGGTAGGGAGCATTATTTACACAAGACTGATATTTACACTACGATCCAGGACCTGTTCTTTGAGGAACACATGCAGATGTTATGCATAGAGAGAGAGCACGCATGCCAGCATCGATACACCAACCCACGAGTGCCCTGTGGCCCTACGGCCTTTAATAATGTGCAGAGCACCCCGTCCAAGCACCAAAAGCACCACCCCATTATGTACAGTCAGCACCATCCAGTGCACCAATAAAGTGTTCATAAAAATGCACAATTAAGTGTCCATGGTCACCGGTGGTGTCGCAGCCGGCCGATGTTCTGCCGCTGGTCTTGCCTTCATGGAGTGCACTTGGCCTTCTGGCTTCTTTAGAAATAAAGAAAGGCGCCAACCGCGTCCATTTCTAAATTGTGGCCGTTAGGGGGGCCAACTATAAGTGGTTCACCTGTATGGCATAGGTGCCACGTTGACCCAGAGGTCCATCAATGGGTGGTGCTTGCCCGCAAAAGAACTGCGGTCCATTGTGGGCGGCCACCAAAATTGCGGTCCATATGGTGTATCGATCCAGGCAGCAAGCAGCGGAAGTACAGGCCCACAACTGCAGAGCCAGCACCTCTCTCTCCTCTCTCTCTGCCCCAAAGCCAGATCCTCGGAGGTGGGAGACAAAAGAAGACAAGTGAGTAAGGTGGTAAGGGCGCAAAAGTGCACGCAATTCAAGGTAATGCACACTGGGGGCACATGGGAACCAGGTGAGACAGGTACGTTCCTACCGTACGCCCCCCCCCCCCCCCACCAGGTAACCTACATTGCCCTTCCCTTACCCCTTACGGTATCCACAAAACACAACGCTACCCATAAACATCTACTTTACACATCAACAAACGTCCCTACTGTCTTCCCCGTTCCTCCCATAAACCAAATTCGTCTTCTCTCCCTCCTAACCAATCAAATTTGCCATTTCCAACTCTCATCAAAATTTGCCATCTCCAACTCAACATCCAAATTTGCCATCACCAATTCATCATCAGTCCCTCCTAAGGAGGGAGAGATGGAATCACCCCAATGTCTCATCCACGTCGTGATGCGTCTCACAAATCCACACAGCAATTCTCCTTTCCTGCAACACAGAACAAAGGAACACAGGTGTGGAGTCATCATCACCACCTCAGGTAAGTGGCTGCGTATGGTGCGACAGGTTCATCAATCCTAACTATTTCCTAAATGACTTTAACAACTTTACATTACCCGGGGTCTTTCCCTGCCAATCCATTGGCCAACTTACACTATGGGTTCTAAAAACCAATTCCCATTGCCCAAACTGTGGTGCTTCTCAAGTTGGGGTCTCACTCCCCCGATTCATCACTCGGTGCCCCCGCACAATTTCGGTGGCTGGGTCGTGTGACGCTCCTAGCTGGTCCGCCCACCTGCACACCTCCACCACTGTTGTTGCCTACCGAGCTCACCTGCTCCTCACCCTAACCTAACTAGCTGGGGAAGGCCCTCTCGCACTCTCACCCCCTCAGTGCCCTCTCTGGCACGGGCTGCCCGATCCACACCCGGGATCCTCAGGCACCCACTGACACTAACGGCTCCCAGAGCCCACCTGCGGCCTCACCTGGCCGACATCTAACAGTGGCGGAGTGCCCAACCATTCACACTCATACTAACAGGCCACACGACCAGCCAATTTCACCACACCAATGCACCCATCCACAATACCATTCTGCAACCGCACCACAAATGCCAATATCCAACCACAATTTACCTATACCTTCTAACTATTCTTTAAACTACCCTCCCCGGGTACTCGAGAAAAGGGGTCCACTCTTCCCCCATCCACACCTTCGCACCATGCACACCACTCCGTACCACTTACTCCAACTCTCTCCACACCACTCATTCCAATACTCCATGTATTCCACACACCTGTACTTGCACACCTGTGCTCTCGTACTTGGTGCCGCCTGCACCCTTCTCTCCCCCAAGCGCATTTGCGCTGATCCACAACACTCACTACTCATACACTGCTCCACACACCTGTCCAGTTCTCACACAGCATCATCTCATCTAACTACTCCCCTCTGAAACTTGCGCTTCCCAGTCGTCCCTTTAAACTATTGCGCTCCCTCGTCATTATCATCCACACTAATCTACCTGCGTCCCCACTACAGGTATCAGTCACTATCTAAACCTTAACGTTACCTAATGTCATCTTCACTGGATCCCTACACACAATATCCTAACCCACCCGGGCTAGTTTTCACTGCCATACACCCCATAATCTATAGCGCATTTGCCCCCAAGTTTGTGAGGGATGACAGAGTTGCCATCCCACCACATCGGGCATCTCCCACTACCAATTTTGCACATCAAATTTCAACAAATCAAAAATTTGCCAATCACTACCCATCATCTGCCAATCATTACTGCCAATCCTTTGCCAATCATCAAATTTTGTTTTTCTAATTTCGGGGCCAAAACACTATCCTCGTCATTACAGTCTACTTACTAATGCCTCTCGGTGCGCCAATTCACTTCTAAAGCTCGGCTTCGTACAGCCAAGCCATGAATGCGGGTTGTTTGGTGCCAGCGGCTGGATACGTCCCGCATTCGGTGCAGGGAAGGAGGTTTACCCGGGCCGAGGTCCCACGCACCATCTCGGCACGGAGCCATCCCATGGCCCGATCTCGACCTGCCGGAATGCCTCAACAAAAAGTGGTCGCCATGACGACCCTTCCTATCGGGCTGCCCGCTCCGCCTAGTGGAGCACGGACGCGGCCGTTCAAAGCGAGGCCCAGCGTGGATCGCGTACGGCGGTCCTTTCGAACCCGCCGTGGCTCGGATCCCCGCTGGTTCTCGCGGCACGCAAAGCCCGGCACGCACCGAGGGCCCGATTCGGCTATAAGTCACTCGAACCGCTAACCCGGTTACCGTCGATGCCTCACCTGCATGCTTACACGCATACGCTACCCCTTTCTTGCTCATATCTCCAGCTGTTCCCATGCTCCTCGTACCTTCCCTTACACACCTCGGTACACTCATTCCGCTCACAGACTTGGTCACACACCTGACCACCGAACACTTTGGCACACATTCGTTGTTCGCACACCTCACCAACACACCTCTTCGCGCCCCTTCCTCGGTCACCTCCTCTGTGACAATCACAGGTGTGCTTTCACTCGCACACCCAACCACGTGCCTCACGACCAACTCAAGTGTGCATTCCCACACACGCTCTACCATTCCAGGTGTGCATCCTTCCATTCCAGGTGTACATCCTCGCTCACCTGTCACAACCAACTCACGCCCCGTGTCACTCTCACTACTCTCACCTCCACTCTTGACAGCGCACTCACCCTTACTCACGACAGCGCACTCTTTCCTCATGCACCCGTCCGTTACACACCTTTCTCGCGCACACTCTCCCGTTACACCCTCTGTAACACTCACCACAGGTGTACACTCTTCCTTACTTTTGACAGCGCACTCTTTCCCCATGCACCCCAGAGTCGGACTTTCTCGCACACCTCCTTTTTCGCACACCAGACCTGTCGCACACTTCACCAACGGCCTCTCACGAACACCCGGGTCCATCTCGACCCCCAAGCTTATTAAATCACCTGGCGCATCATACGCACGACCATATTGGTCACCACTTACACCGGGTCCTCTTTCCCTTCGCTTCTCCTCCATCACCTGCGAATCCCTCATCCGGTTAATGAGCACATCATCACGATCCGAACACAGACTTTGGACCAATTCTTTTACTTCCTCCTTTATCTCTTTCTTATCCTCTCTCCGTCGCTTCTTAATTTCGCTCACCCCTTCTTCCACTTCTTCTAATTTCTGCTTCACCTCCTTCATCTCCTCGTGCGCCCCCTTAAGTTCTTCCTCTAACTCCACCTTATTTTTTTCTATGTGCTCCCGCACCTCCCGCTCTTTAACCTCCATCACCTCTACCACCTTGTTCATTTTCCTCGTCAGGTCCTCATGTACCGTCTGACACTCTTTTTTAATTACCCCTACGTCCTTTTTCATCTCCTTCTGTGTCGATTTTAAACCCTCTATTACCGCTGTGTTCTTCTTTACCTGGTCCCCCAACTCCTTTTGTCCCACTGTCAGTTGTTCTACTCCCAGTGTCAACTCCTCTATACCACCTTGCAATTTTACAGTCCCCTTTCTCACCTCCTTCTCCATGCGCTCCTTACAGTGCCTCACCTCCTCGCGCACTCCTCCGACCTCCTCACTCACACCTCTTCTGATCTCCTCTCCCATCACTTGCATCTCCTGCCCAGATGCCACCCTCATCTGCTCCATTTCCTCCCTGTGAGCATCCAATTTAGTTTCTACCCCCATTCTGACCCCCTCTATCTGCTGCCCCATTTTTTAAACTTCCCTTTCCGCTTGGCCCCTCATGTCCCTCAATTTGCCTTCCATACTGTTTTCTAACCCCTCTAACCCCTTTTGCATCCCTTCCATTAGATTCTCTTGAGCGGCCATTCTGTTTTCTACCCCCGTTAACCCATGTTTCACCCCTTCTATTTGATTCTCTTGAGCGGCCATTCTGTTTTCTACCCCCATTAACCCATGTTTCACCCCTTCTATCCCATTGTCTAACCCCTCTAATTTCTTGTCTAATCCCTCACCGGTGCCCCTCGCTTCGTCCCTCATTACCCCCAATTGCTCACTCTGAGCCCTCGCTTTGTCCCTCATTACCCACATTTGGCCCTCCAATCGCTCACCCAATCGCTCACTATCAGCCCTCATCTCGTCCTTCTGCAGGTTGAGGGACGCCTGCATTTGTACCATAAATTGCTCCATGAGGGCCTGCATTTGGGCCATCCCTCCAACTTGTGCAGCGGGTGCGGCCGCCGTAGCCATGTGTGAGGCGCCATTTTGCGCGCCCGTAACCTCGTGCGCGAGAACGCCATTTTGCGAACCTGCCGCCCTCACTGCTTCGCTCTCCTCATGTCCCTCAATTTGGTCCTGGATCGACCCTGCCTCACTCTCCTCTACTGGAACCCAGCCGTCTTGATCTGCCATAGCGCGACTTTAAAAATTCGGGTTTTTATTTTAAAACAAAACAAATTTCACAGTTAATAATTTCGAGCGCGTGAAGCGCGCTTCGGGTCCAATCTCACTTCCTGACACCAATTGTTACGGACACGGCTAAAGATGTTGCTTGACCGAGCGGAATGGCCGCCGTGTTCGTACAGTTTACCCGATTCTTCCCCAACTCACCCGATTCCACTCGAACGTTGGCCAAATCGCGCTACGCTAAATCAATGATGGAAAGGACACAACGACTGGGATAAATGAAACGACGCAAGGGGTACAGTTCTCAAGACCTCCGGAGGAGGATATAATTAGTGGTGGAGAAAAGGGGTAGATTACAAGGTAGAGTGAGGTAAAAGACACAGAAGAGATAGGCACTTAGATACAATCTTATCTATCCCAGACAGACCACAGACAAACGGAACAAGGCTTACTTACACAGGGATTGATGGCAGGGAAGGACAGGTCGGTTGATAGCACAAGGTGCACCTTGGCTCGGGGACAGGATCAAGCATGGTCCAATAGATCCAGGGAGGCCTCACAGCGCTCGGAGGTGGCGTCTCTCTTGCTTCAAGCTCAGCGCGCATCTGACGTCACCTCCCTCTTCCTGCGCATGCTCAGCGGGGAGTCACACGCCCTCGGCTGGTTGACTCCGCCCCAGATGGGACCGGTCCGCCGCTTCTATTGGGTGCGGGGGTTACCGGGCTCCGCCCTTGACGAGGAGCTGACAGCGAGCCCCTACGTGGTAACCCCGTCGAGCACATGTTCGATGGCGGCTCGTTGGAAAGGCCTGGTGCCCTCCCAACACCCCCTACCAACCAAGCCGGAGTGAGGACGCGCGCTTGCCGCGCCGCCGCCGTTGTTGTTGTTGTTGTTGTTGTTGTTGCTGAACCGTGAGGAAGAGCTGCGGGGAGGTATTGGGAGGTCCTAAACTTCCTAACGGTGCCATACAATCACATTCTGGTGCAACGAAGAGTCAGAATTAATGGAAACGAGTCCTTAACTGACATAGACTAAGAATAACTAGCAAGATGTCCTATAGTTGTCTACGTGAGATGCGGTGGACCTGGATGCGACATTTAATGGGGGAAATAGGGGGAGGTCGGGTCTACAGAGTGTTGTTTACAGAAAATGGGACTAGGGAATGGGGGATTGGGGATAGTTGGGAAGTATGGAGGAAATAGGGGAATATTTACAAGCGGATATGGATGGATGCCAATCCCATATCCGCAACAATATATTTTGGGGGGTCAAACCTGGACCCATTTTGACCCCTGGTAGACCCCTTAGACCCCGATTTTATTATTGCCGTGAATAAGCTTCAGTCACAACAACAAATATCACTTGTGCCAAATTTGGTCACAATCCCATCAGCGGTTTCAGAGAAGAAGCTTCAAGTGTTTATGGACGGACGGACGACGCACCATCACATAAGCTCCCCTGAACTTTGTTCCAGGTGACCTAGAAGGGGAAAAAACATAGGCCAAAATGTCAACATAGGCCATAATTGTCAATTTTCATCCGACTGACTTGAAATTTAAAGAGTATGTACTTGCAAATTTGGTCATTGAATTAAACTACCAATTAATTATCTTTGAGGTCAACATAGGTCAAAGGGTCAACATAGGCCAAAGGGTCAACAGGCCAAAGAATCAACATGGGCCAAATTTCTAAAATTGTCAATTTTCATCCGATTGACTTGGAATTTGAAGAGGATTTGCATATCAGGTCAGTTTATTCAACCACCAACATATTTGAGGTCAAAAGGTCAACATAAGCCTAATTTCTAAAATTATATATTCTATGAATACCATCTAGTATTCTCAAGCAGTACAGTGGGCAAGTATGCTACAAGGCCGTGAAGACCAATTTAAATTTTGTTCAATGGACCAACGGGCCCACTAATATATATGGGTAAAGTGTGTGTGTGTGTGTGTGTGTGTGTGTGTGTGTGTGTGTGTGTGTGTGTGTGTGTGTGTGCGTGTGTGTGTTTTTTTTTTGTTTTCTTTTGTATACAGAATCGAGGCTCATGAAAGAGCTAACATTTATCACAAAAAAAAAATTAAACAGACAAACAAAATATATAAAAAGAGGGAGCGGTAGACAAGATGGGGAGAGCAGGGGAAGCACCCAAACACAACATTTAAGAGCAGGGACATCGGGAGATGTGTGGGGGGAGACGGCTTGGGGGGAGGACGCATGGGAAGGGGGAGGGGGGTGGGAGAAGTATAAAACACAAGGCCACCAAGGACTTCCAGGAAAGAAGTTGGTATTTCAAAAAAGTGGATTTGGGGTGAAATTACTGGGGGTAGAAAAGATCAAGGTTTTGGATGGGGGAAGGTAAGAGATGGTGGTGAACAGCTGTTTTAAAGACCGGGAGGGAGGAGTGGGATTGAAGAGAGTGAGGGAGATTGTTCCAGAGGTGGGAGAAAAGAGGAATGAAGGAGTGAAGGTGAGCAGAGAGTCTTGATTTTGGCAGTTTAACCATAAGAGGGTTGCAGGCAGATCCTGTGCGACCTGTAGGAATATTTGGGGGGCAGAGCCCAGAGAGAGCTGGGGGAGCAAGGCCGGAGAGGAGTCGGTAGAAGACGGAAATACCACCAACCTGCCTGCGGTGAGTAAGTGAAAGGCCCTCGGAGATAGCTTCATCGCGGGAGATTCCAATGATTCTGAACGCTTTGGTTTCAACAGCGTGAAGACGAGCTGGGTGTGAGGCAGGAGCACCAGCCCAGAGGGGAGAGCAGTACTCCATTGAGCTGCGGATGAAAGCCTTGTATGTGGTGAGGACCTCAGGTTTGCCAAGGAAGGACTTTGCACGACGGAGGATGCCCAGAAGGCGACTGGCTTTGGAGGCCAGATTTGAAATGTGGTTTTCCCAGGAAAGATCATGGCAGATAGTGAGACCCAAAAGCTTGAGTGACAGAACTTCTTGGAGAGGATTATTCAGAAAGTGGATGGGAGGGTTGTCCAGTCGGTCTTTTCGGAGAGACATCATAAGAGTGTGAGATTTGTCAGGATTGAAAGACATGTTCCACTTGTTTGCCCAGTCTGTGATTTTGTCCAGGTCTGCAGAGAGTGAGGAGGCTGCAGACTGCCGATCTGAAGGATGAGGAATGGAGCGGCAGAGAGTGGAGTCATCAGCAAAGAGATAGAGAGGATTTTCAAGAGAGTCAGAGAGATCATTGATGAAGACCAGAAAAAGCACAGGGCCCAGAACACTGCCTTGGGGAACTCCAGCCTGAACAGAAAGAGGAGATGAGAGAAACCCATTCAGGGCCACACATTGACTGCGACTAGAGAGGAAGTCCACCAACTATGCATGGAGATTTCCATGGATACCAAAGGAGGAGAGTTTGGTGAGCAGAGTGGGGTGCCAGACCGTATCGAAGGCATGTGATATGTCAAGGGAGACAGCTCTAATTTCCTGTTTGGCATTGAGGACCTCCATCCATTGTTGAGACAGCAGAAGCAGCATATGTCCAGAGTAGAGTGACCTGGTCTGAAACCAAATTGATGATCAGAGATCAAGCCATTGGAGAAGAGGAAAGATTTCATTTCCGAAGCAATGATGGATTCCATGACTTTTCTGATAATTGGGAGAAGGCTGATTGGTCTGTAGCTGCAAGGATCTGTTTTTGCACATTTTTTGTGTAAAGCGGTGATGTTGGCTGATTTCCAAGCAGATGGCAGATGACCTTGAGCAAAAGAGAGGGTGAAGAGAACAGAGAGAGGGAGTGAAAGAGCGGAAGAACAGGATTTTAGGACCCGTGTGCTAATGCCGTCAGGTGCAGTTGCAGAATCAGAGTCGAGGGTTGACAGAAGCTTTTCCACCCCGTCAGGAGGAAATGACACAGAGTCCAGGAGCAGCTGGGTACGACTGGGTACGGTGGGTGCAGAGAGGGATGGGTTTGGGACACAAGATTTAGAGGCAAACACAGAGTTGAGGCATTCAGCTTTTTCATGTGCGGAGTCAGCTGTGTAGCCGTTTGAGGTAAGGGAGGGGATGGAGGGGGAACAAACACCAAAAACAGATTTGACCAGTCGCCACCAGGATTTGGAAGAGGGAGACAGATAAGAGAGTTCGGTCTTGAGAATGGAGTGATATTGTTTCCTGGCTCTCCTGAGGGTGGACACACACTTGTTTCCGGCTTTGTGAAAGGAAATGAGATTTCCTTCCGTTGGATTTGCTTTCCAGGAGACGAAGGCAAGTTGTTTCTGGGCAACAGCCTCACCACAAGATTCCGTGTACCATGGACGGGAGGAAGGGTATGACAACTGAAGACGAGATGGGATAAATCTGTGCATGAGAGAGCAATTTACTTTGGAAGAATTACCAGGGTGAGTTGATGTCAGAGGCGGTCGAGATGGGAGACCAGTCCAGATGATTGAAGGCTGCTTGAAGACCGTGCCAGTTGGCCTGAGTGAAATGCCAGACTCGGCGACGCTGAGGAGGCTCTCTAAGAATGGTCAGAGAGATGTCCACTTTAACAAGCACATGATCAGATGAGCCGATTGGAGCAGAAGAATGAATGGGTTGGTTATGACGAACTTCCCTGAAAATGTCTGCTGCTCTTCTTCTGCTCCAATCGGCTCATCTGATCATGTGCACTTTAAAGTGGACATCTCTCTGACCATTCTCATGGAGCCTTCTCAGCCTCGATGAGTCTGGCATTTCACTCAGGCCAACAGGCACGGTCTTCAAGCAGCCATCAATCATCTGGACTGGTTTTTCCATCTCTACCACCTGTTACGTGCTCCTCCCCAAACCCCGGTCACGGGTGTTCCTCCGAGCCCTGAGAGGAGTCATGGCAGAAAGATGTGTTATTCTGTATGTCAAAGATCAATGGTGAAACCACACCAATTGTTACCAACAAACAAGTATTGTATTAAGATTACACAAGAATAACAGTACAACAACAATAGTAATCAATTGTACAACCAATATACTTTTCCTATGATGGTACCATCAGGTTCGTACAATATAACTCACTGTGCTCCAAGTGAGCGAAAAGAAGAACATTCCCCAATGTCTCTATTCCGGCATCAAGCCAAAGTCGATCCGCTCCAGTAATCATCAGAACGATGTCTAATCGAGACCAGAATCCCGTTCGGATGACAGGCACAGTCACGCCGCCAAAGCTGCTCAAAGGTGCCCTCAAGGTGACTGGGAAATCACACCCTCAGGTATGGACGTTCCACGGCTCCAAATCGGCGAACCGCAGATTTCCCACTCAAAAGCCACGTTACACACGCACACCAGATTAACGTCTGAATGTCGTGAAAATTGTTGAAGCGAAGTGAAAAACCTTGAGCGATGCGCAAATCCTGCGCGAGGTAAAATGGCCGACGGCCAGTTCTCGTGGCGTAACGGCACTCCGATGATTCTTGTCGGAATCAACCGCAAAACCTGACATGCAGGTGGATCTGTCACAGCGATAACAACTCTGTCGTAGGAATCCCTTTCCCGGGAAACCTAAAGTTCACCTGTGACCCTCGTTCGCCAATCGTTCCCTCCAGACCTCGAAGCAGCTGGGCTTCTTGTCCGACTCACTCGCTCCGCCTTCTTTTCCTCCTCTTCCTCTTCGTCGTCGTCCGGTTCCGGTTTCATTTAAAACATTAACTTTTTTACCTTTTGAAAATAGTAATCTCTACCTCCCTTAAACGACAACAATAATAGTACATGGAATCAAAAATGTTTACAGTGGATGAAAACCACAACAATGGAAGTGACGAATCCGTAACACACCTCTGACATCAACTCATCCTGGGAATTCTTCCAAAGTAAATTGCTCTCTCTCTCTCATGCACAGATTTATCCCATCTCGTCTTCAGTTGTCATACCCTTCCTCCCGTCCATGGTACACGGAATCTTGTGGTGAGGCTGTTGCCCAGAAACAACTTGCCTTCGTCTCCTGGAAAGCAAATCAAACAGAAGGAAATCTCATTTCCTTTCACAAAGCCCGAAACAAGTGTGTGTCCACCCTCAGGAGAGCCAGGAAACAATATCTCTCCGTTCTCAAGACCGAACTCTCTTATCTGTCTCCCTCTTCCAAATCCTGGTGGCATCTGGTCAAATCTGTTTCTGGTGTTTGTTCCCCCTCAATCCCCTCTGTTACGTGTTCCTCCCCGACCCCCTGGTCAGGGTGTACCTCCGAATCCTGAGAGGAGCCACGGCAGAAAAATATGTTATTCTGTGTTAGAAATTAATAGTGAAACCACACCAATGATTTTAAACGAACAAATGTTGTATTAAAAATCACACACAAGAATAATGGTACAACCAATAGCAATCCAGATTGCACTCTATATATCTTAGGATGGTACCAATACCATCAACTAAAGTCAGATAACTCACTGCGCTCCACGTGAGTGCAAAAAGGACACTCCTCAATGACTCTATAACCTTCTCCAAGGCGAAGTTGATTCGCTCCAGCGATCGCTAGACCGATGTCCAGTCGAAACCCGAATCCCGCTGTCCAGTCGAGACCCGAATCCCATACAGATGGCAATGGCAGTCACACAGCCGAAACTGTATAAAGGCGCCCTCCAGAGGAGCACGTTCACAGCTCAATCAGCAAACCGCAACGTAATTTGAGACGACGTGGTCGCGCACACACATCCCCGACAGACGATAGGATGTTGAGAAGAGCTGACGCGAAGCAAAACCTTTGTCGGTGAACGAACCACGAGGTTCAAAATGGCCGACGGCTCTTACTTGAGTCGATGCGACCAGGCAAGGATTCGTCGGAATCTCAGCCTAAACCTGACTACGCAGATTTCTCAATCCCAGCGATAATACCTATCGCAGGATGTCCTTTCAAGGAACTCAAAATTCCCTCGCGACCTTCGTTAGACAACGCTCGCAACGGAGCTCGACGCCACGCGTCTTGTCCGACTTTGCTCACCACGCCTCTTCTTCTTTCCCTCGTCGTCTTCCAGTTCGGTTTCCTGTGTCATTTAAAGTTAACCTTTTAAACTTTTGATAACTGTTCATGAATACTAAACCTTTTGAAGATAATAATAGTACATAATATCAGAAATATGTCAAGTGGGTGAAAACCACAACAACAGAAGTGACGAATCCGTAACACCTCCCTTACCTCAAACGGCTACACAGCTGACTCCGCACGTGAAAAAGCTGAATGCCTCAACTCTGTGTTTGCCTCTAAATCTTGTGTCCCAAACCCATCCCTCTCTGTACCCACCTTACCCAGTCGTACCCAGCTTCTCCTGGACTCTGTGTCCTTTCCTCCTGACAAGGTGGAAAAGTTTCTGTCAACCCTCGACTCTGATTCTGCAACTGGAACTGACGGCATCAGCCCACGGGTCCTAAAATCTTGTTCTTCCACTCTTTCACTCCCTCTTTCTGTTCTCTTCACCCTCTCTTTTGCTCAAGGTCATCTGCCATCTGCTTGGAAATCAGCCAACATCACCGCTTTACACAAAAAGGTGCAAAAACAGATCCTAGCAACGACAGACCAATCAGCCTTCTCCCAATTATCAGCAAAGTCATGGAATCCATCATTGTTTCGAATATGAAATCTCTCGTCTTCTCCAATGGCTTGATCTCTGATCATCAATTTGGTTTCAGACCAGGTCACTCTACTCTGGACATGCTGCTTCTGCTGTCTCAACAATGGATGGAGGTCCTCAATGCCAAACAGGAAATTAGAGCTGTCTCCCTCGACATATCACGTGCCTTTGATATGGTCTGGCACCCCGCTCTGCTCACCAAACTCTCCTCCTTTGGTATCCATGGAAATCTCCACGCATGGCTGGCAGACTTCCTCTCTAGTCGTAGTCAACGTGTGGCCCTGAATGGGTTTCTTTCATCTCCTCTTCCTGTTCAGGCTGGAGTTTCCCAAGGCAGTGTTCTGGGCCCTGTGCTTTTTCTGGTCTTCATCAATGATCTCTCCGACTCTCTTGAAAATCCTCTCTATCTCTTTGCTGATGACTCCACTCTCTGCCGCTCCATACCTCATCCCTCAGATCGGCAGTCTGCAGCCTCCTCACTCTCTGCAGACCTGGACAAAATCACAGACTGGTCAAACAAGTGGAACTTGTCTTTCAATCCTGACAAATCTCACACTCTTACTATGTCTCTCCGAAAAGACTGACTGGACAACCCTCCCCATCCACTTTCTGAATAATCCTCTCCAATAAGTTCTGTCACTCAAGCTTTTGGGTCTCACTATCTGCCATGATCTTTCCTGGGAAAACCACATTTCAAATCTGGCCTCCAAAGCCAGTCGCCGACTGGGCATCCTCCGTCGTGCGAAGTCCTTCCTTGGCACACCTGAGCTCCTCACCACATACAAGACTTTCATCCGCAGCTCAATGGAATACTGCTCTCCCCTCTGGGCTGGTGCTCCTGCCTCACACCTAGCTCGTCTTCACGCTGTTGAAACCAAAGCGTTCAGAATCATTGGAATCTCCCGTGATGTAGCTACCTCCGAGGGCCTTTCACTTACTCACCGCAGGCAGGTTGGTGGTCTTTCTGTCTTCTACCGACTCCACTCCGGCCTTGCTCCTCCTGCTCTCCCTGGGCTCTGTCCCCCAAATATTCCTGCAGGTCGCACAAGATGTGCCTGCAACCCTCTTATGGTTAAACTGCCAAAATCAAGACTCTCTGCTCACCTTCACTCCTTCATTCCTCTTTTCTCCCACCTCTGGAACAAACTCCCTCACTCTCTATAATCCCACTTCTCCCTCCAGGTCTTTAAAACAGCTGTTCACCACCATCTCTTATCTTCCCCCATCCAAAACCTTGATCTTTTCTTCCCCCGCTAATTTCACCCCAAATCCACTTTTTTGAAATACCAACTTCTTTCCTGGAAGTCATTGGTGTCCTTGTGTTTTATACTTCTCTCACCCCGCCCCCCCCCCCACCTTCCCACGCCGCCTCCCCCAAAGCCCTCTCCCTCCGACACATTCCCGATGTCCCCTGCTCTCAAATGTTGTGTTTATGTGCTTCCCCTTCTCTCCCCATCATGTCTACCGCTCCCCTTTTTATATACTTTGTTTGTTTGTCTGTTTGCTTTGTTTGTGTGATAAATGTTAGCTCTTTCACGAGCCTCGATTATGTATACAAAAAAAATAAAAAAGAAGAGCAGCAGACATTTTCAGGGAAGTTAGTCATAACCAAGTCCAGAAGAGAAGATGCTCCGTTGACTGAGATCCGGGTCGGGAAATTGACAGATTGTGTCAGTCCCAGTGAGTCGCAGAAGTCCTTTGCTGAGGAGCCATGGCTGGAGAGAGAGGTACCCACACCCAGGCAACTGGCATGGTGACAATTGAAATCACCATATATGATGAAGAGAGAGTTGGGATGAGTCGATAGAAGTTGGTCCATATTATCGGACAGCGAGATGTAGATGGAGTCATCACTGTTTGGTGGACGGTACAACACGCATATGAACAAAATGTGGGAGCGATGGGGAAGCTGTAGCCAGAGGTATTCCTGGGGGTGAGGTTGAGAGAGGGCAGTGCAGGGCGAGTGAGGAAGAGAGTTTTTGATGAAGATAGCAACCCCACCTCCAGGACGAGGCTCAGGTCTATCATACCGGAGGAGGGAGTAACCCGGGAGAGATACTAAGGAATCAGAGACATCATGGAGGAGGAAAGTTTCTGTTGAGCAGATCACGTCTGGTTTGTCAGAAGCAACCTGTATGGAGAGATCAGTCAAGTTTGAGCGAAGGCCCTGGATGTTTGAGGTCCATACCGTTAATGAAGAGGAAGGGGGAGCATCGGATACAGAACAGGGGGGGGGGGGGGGGAGGGGTAGGGTAAGATGTGGAAGAGGAGGAAGAGGTAGGGAGAGCTGTTGAAGGTGTGTCAGAGATTTCAGAATAGCTCGGAGAAAGGGAAGGATGGGGCGGACAAAAGGTTTGATGGTGATTGGGTGAGGCACAGTGAGGTGTTAATTGAGGAGGGGGAAGAGCGAGGCAGTAGGTTGTGGGAGATGGAGGTGAGAGTTGGAAGGGGGAAGAAGCGGGGAGGACGCTTTGAGGAGGAGGGGTGAGAGGGGGGAAATGGAGAAGAAATGAGGGTGGGGAGATTTGAAGGGGAGGGGCTAGGGGGGAGTTTGGGAGGGAAGGGACAAGGGGGGGTGGATTTGAAAGGGATGGGAGATGGGGGAGATTTGGAGGGGAGGGGTGAGGGGGAGTCTAGGAGGGGAGGGGTGTGGGGGGAGTTTAGGAGGGAAGGGGAAAAGGGGGAGATTTGAAAGGGATGGGTGATGGGGAGGATTTGGAGTGGAGGGGCAAGGGGGAAGATTTGAAAGGGATGGGTGATGGGGAAGATTTGGAGGGGAGGGGCAAGGGGGGAGATTTGGAGTGGAGGGGTGATGGGGAAGATTTGGAGGGGAGGGGTGAGATTGGATTTTAGAAAGTGTACGATTAATGGGAAACGAACATTTATTGCAAAATGAGTTTCTTGTGACCGAGTCAAAAATACGTTTGGGGACGCTGGAGGGGGGATGGAGTGCAGGTGAGTTTAGGGAATGTAGGAAAGAGGAACTGTAAGAGATGGAATTTTTTTTGGAATGAATAGATTCAGTGAGCAAGTCGAAAACACCCTTTTAAAGAAGAAGAAGGAAAAGGTGTTTTAATATACGACAGAATACAGTACTTCAGGGGAAAGTTTAAACATTTTTAAATTTAAGAGAGAAAACTATCTGGGGAAATGGAGGTGAAACACGTGATCGAAGAACGATCGAACGAATAAGAACAATGAATAAACGAATAAGAACAACGAATAAGAATAAAGAAGGATATATATTATTATTTTTTTATTTTTTTTTGAGTTGAGATTTTAAACAAGGACGTATGGGGTGAAAAGACTGGGAAAAACAGAGAAAGAA